>NC_056750.1:622920076-622938369 GCF_019279795.1 Protopterus annectens | reverse complement strand
GGAATGGCTCAATGCCAGAAGTCGTAACCTCAAGAGGGGCGCACTCAAAGCCCTTCTCAGTATGGAGAACATCGATGTCTGTGCTGTGACTGAAACCTGGTTCAAGGCTCCTCAGAGCACCCCGGCATTATCAGGTTTTACCTCATATCATGCGTTCCGGCCCCAAAATCCGGACAACACCAAGAAAGGAGGGGGGTGTCCATATTCATCAAGGACACCCTCACCTCAAGGTTGGTGGCAATGCACGATGCATCGGAGACCATCCAGGTGCAATTAACCATAGGCAAGACTGCTCTGCAATTTGTAGCATGTTACAGGCCACCCTCTCAAACTCAGGAACCTCACACAGCTTTCCTGAAAACACTGGAGGGGATAAATGTATCTCCAAACACCATCATACTAGGTGATTTCAACTATCTGAATATAGACTGGGATCACTACTCAAGCCCCAACACTCTAGCCCAAAGGTTCCTAGAGTTCATAAACTCAAATGCCATGGAACAACTAGTCACCATCCCAAGAGGAGAAAACATACTAGATCTCATCATCATGAACATGGGGTCACATTGTTCAACACCGGAAGTATACCCCTCATTGGTGAGATCAGATCATAAACTAATCTCAATGGAAGTCCACATCCCGCCCCCACCCCAGATAAAAAAGACCACAATGAAGAACTTCTCAAAAGCCGACTTCACACTTCTAAAGACTAGTGTGGTCTCTTTCAAGGCCCCCGAGCCTGCGGAAACCATTACTCAAGCCGCTGAATCACTTACAAATGCCTTCTACCAGCACCTGCAGGACTGCATGGCTCAGGCAATCCCAAACAAAACAAAGACTCTTTGTACCAAAGGCAAGCATCCAGTCTTGTGGACCCCAGCCATAAACAAGCTCTACAACAAAAGGAGGAAGCTACTACAAGATAGAGCAAAATCCTTAAAAGGGAAGACACCCTTAATCATTATAAGTAAAAAACTAAGATCTCTCATAAAATCATCCAAGGCAAATTTTGAGAGAAAAGTCGCTAAGGACTCAAAAGGCAATCATAAGGCCTTTTTTAGCTATGTTAGAAACCTGGGAGGAAACTCCCAGATATGCTCAGAATTAGTTCAAAATGATGTAAAAATCACTGAACCTACAGACATTGCCAACATACTGGCTGACAGGTTCAGTGCAAGTTTCCTCCCCCCCCCCCAAAAGGAGAGATATTCATACCAGGATTGTAGCCCCTCAAACATCTCAACAGTGAGAACTGCTCTTCCAAGGCGAAAACAGCATGCATGGGACCAGATGGTGCACCATTGTACCCATTTAACTCAATGAGGAATTAAACCCAAGAGTTAGGAAGCTGTTTAATCTAGTCTCACCTCAGGATACAAAATTTCAAGGAGTGGCGTACGGCAACTGTGGTCCCACTTCACAAAAGGCCGTGGCTCAATTTCCACTCCTGAAATTACCGTTCCCATCAGCTTGATGTAAGCCTGGTCTGCAAAGCTATGGAGAGGATCATAATGGAACCGCAATAAAGACAAAGGGGACTTGCATGGATCCAACCCAGTTTGGCTTTGTCAAAGGCAGATCGCGGCCTTTAAACTTGGTTGACTTTTTCAAACAGTCACCAAGGCTATTGATGAGGGCAAGGCAGTCCACAGCCTACCTTGACCTGCAAAGGCTTTGGACAACAACAATTTACCCAGGTATCATTGAAAAACTCACCAGCTTAAATGTAAACCCATACGTCACAAGATGGTTGCAAACTGGCTAAGTGACAGAACCCACAGGGTCAGAGTTGCTGGCGCCATGTCAGACTCAAAGCCTGTCACAAGTGGTGCCCCACAGGGCTCAGTCCTGGGCCCACTCTTGTTCGGCATCTACTTTTCAGAAGTACAAGCAAACACAGGAGGATTATGGCTGACAATGTTTGTAGATGACTGCAAACTGAAGCCATAGTGAAACACATGTGACACAGATATCCTTCATAAGGTCTTATAGAAATGGATAACTGGTGCCAGAACCATGGCCTAAAGTTAAATCCCAAAAATGTAGTCATACCCTTAGGGAAAAACAAGAGTTGCAAAAGCTGCCATATAGGTGGCAATCCACTAGGCAGAAGAGGTTATCAGGGATCTGGGGACCCAGGTTGACAGTAACCTTTCGTTTGACTTACTCCACGTTGCCAAAGTAGTTAGGGAAGACCTTCTACATTGCCCACCTGATCATGAAGGGGTTTCACATCTAGATCAAAGGGAGGTCATGTTCCCCTATGCTCATCACTCATCAGACCAATGATTGGAGTACAATGGCCCCCCATTAGGAATGTATCTGACCCGACACCTGCAGCAATTGGAAAGCGTAGAAAAGTTCCTCACCAAAAGGATAAAGGGTCTCAAAAATATGTCTTATGCTGCCCGACTGGAAGGAACTCCAGCTCCATTCAGTAAACTTACAGGCGTCTGCTCAGAGGTGACCTGTGCACACCTTTAGCATTTTAGAACTGAGAGGAAAACTGGAAAAATTTCTTCACAGCAGACATGATGCATGTAATATAGAAAGCCATTTTCTGAGTAGAATGATATCTCTGCTGTAGGTGTATAATATGGATATTAATTTTCTTAAACATGCATGAATGCATAAATAGTATGCACACTCTTCAATGAAATACCATACATATTGGGCAAATTAACAAGGGTATCACTTTTGCATGTCACGTGGCCTTTGTCATAAAGGCCTAGTTCAAAAAACCCATTTAAGAAATTAATCAATAATAAAAATAATATGGCAGAATAAAGAATATAGATGATGTCCAAGCCATCAGCGGTGCATCAACACATTAGCTTTGGTTAGTGGTATAAGGAGTTCAGCCACAATGGAGTAGTGTGTGCAAACAATTTGTCAGTAAACTACATGATGCTTCTGTATACCAGAAAAGACTTGATTATATACCTGAGCACAGCCTAACACAGTGCCAAATGCATTGGGCCAAAACTTCAAGTAGTAGTGCAACTTTAATTATTTCATCTTATGCATGTGCCAGCAGCAGAAGGCATGGTGGCTAAGGAATCTTCTGAGGAACTGACTGAAGTTGGTCCTCATGAAAGGCATAGGTGCATGTAATATTTTATGTCATTAGGAAATAGGTGCTACATGGTCTACAACTATGGATCCACGGCAAGGCAAACAGAATAAAATTTCTGTTGAATTCTTTAACAATCCTAGGCTATGCATTGGTGTGCACTAACTGGACACACTGTACCTCAGACATTACCATACCCATCTAATCTAGAGGGCTGAAATGCAAAGTTGGCATCATTTGCACACAGAGGCACAAACACAGAATGCATGGGAGATGCATAGATACACCCAGGGGTTACCTCAGTGTCACTGCCGACAGAGGCACAGCAAAATAATGGGCATAGTTTCTCCAAACTAAAGGGGTGGCGTAAGCCACAAAACTATGGGCTGAGCTTATAAATGCCCTCGGGCAGATAGCCTAGTATGAACCTATGAACCTATGAACTAGCATGGGTGGTGTGTGATAACCATGCATGAGACTATGAGTTGTTCAATACAGGGATCACTTTCCACCGTGTAAAGTCATACTAATGAATATAATTGATGGTTGGCATATGCACACATGTACTTGGTTTCTATGACCTACAGCAATTATGGTGTAAAATCAGGAACTGATTGTAGTAAGCAAAGTCAGTATTTTTCCCATGTTCTTTCAGTACAATCTTTGGTTTCCATGTTTTATGAGTGTGTTTATTATCTGGCTATGAATAAACTGGACATTGTGAAGTCTATGAGTCTGTGCATTAAATGTTAATATATTAACATTGAACACATTTACTTAACCTTGTTTTTTTGCAGGCAAATGAGTGTGAAAAGCACAGTGTTAGGCTACAACAGTCTATCTAGTACTTAGTCCAAATACATTATGGCAAAAAGCTACTTCTTTAGTGCAAGTTTAAACTCTCCCAGCCTTCATTTGTTTAATGTGTGACTCTGACAAAGTTACTTAACCAGACAGTGCTCCTAGGTCATCCTGGAAGAGAAACACTTAGATGCAGTGAGCTGTCCAAAGCTGTTAGCAAATATGTTGTGCATTTGTCAATTGATTTTCGAACACTTCACATAGATGCTAATTCATACTTCACTATGCTGTTGCCAGCCGTCTTTTAATTTAATGTATGCATTTTCATTTAATGTGATTTTTCAAGGGAAGAAGTGTTTATTTGTTCTTATGCAAACTCTGTTTTCAGTGTACAACTGTTTAGCAAATGGCCATCAGTGTTTTTGCGGTAAAACTTGAAATAAGAGTTTTAAATAAAATCCAACTGTCTATGATCATTTGTTCAACTAATTCATTGTAGAAGTAAAAATAAAATGAAATAATACATGTGCTGACAGGTTTCAACAGTGTTTTGTAGTAATTAAGGAAAGAAAGTCTAGTAACAGGATATTGATAAAGCTGTGGGGAAAGCAGCTAGGGCCTAGGGCCCCATTTGACCATGATCCAGGTCTGACTATGAGCACAAATTTCCTGGATATGATCTGAACAAACATGGAGAATGCTGCAACCCTTCCATATTGGAAAGGTTGGACCATAAGAAACTGTCTACATTAACTATGTATTAAAAATAATGCTTGGATGTCCAGCCCTGGAACAGTTAGGAATTATCCTAAAGCTGACTTTTGACTATTAAATGAGTCCCTGGCAAAAGGTTCCAAGTGCCCAACAAAACCACTGCCTATGTGGAATTGTTATCAAAAACTGTATAATCATGCTAATACAAGTCTGCTACATATGTCTGTACCTACCAGAAATAAGAATGGGGGAAAAAAGCAAGTTATCATGTTGGAATCCCAACGCCGATAGAGTAGTATAATAAAAAGGAAGATAATCATGCTGCTGTACCAAAATTAGGAAGTGCAGTGTCAAGCAATTCAATCTCTCCCTCATCATTCTACACAAGCAACTCAGAGAACTAATAAAAGAAGTCTATTAAAGCCAAATTTGGGGATAAAAGAGCCTTCTAGCCTGAGGACAATCTCAAGGCTTCCTCCAGTTAACTACAACCTCAAAGGCAGTGCATAGATATGCACAATGAACTAATTCTGAATAAGAAATCTACACTGAGAAGCTGAAGATATGCCTGCAAATCCACTGGTCAACAAATTCAGCTCCAG
The DNA here is from genome assembly GCF_019279795.1 of Protopterus annectens. Classification (NCBI taxonomy): domain Eukaryota; kingdom Metazoa; phylum Chordata; order Ceratodontiformes; family Protopteridae; genus Protopterus; species Protopterus annectens. The sequence goes on along the minus strand of NC_056750.1, from coordinate 622,933,179 downwards.
GTTTTTAGCCTCTCTCTTCCCCGGCACCTCAGAACACCAATAGGCATCCCTCATCACTGGGAAGCATGTAGGCAGGCTATTATCTTTACAACCATGACGGTGTCTATTGTAGCAAGGAAATCATTCCTATATTGCACAACGTATACCAAAGGATATGGCATCAGTAACTTGGACCCACCCTCCACTTAACATTTCTCACTCTGGAGATCCACACACCTCAGAGTGAGGAAAGAGAATGTTCCCTTATCCACACCATATGTATCGGCTCTCCAAAACAGTCATCCCTCATGACTCCCTCTAGCTGCAGGCATACTTGAAAGCAAAAGTAAGTTTTGGCAAATGCACTTTTGTGGAAGTATGCCCGCTGATAGTGATTCTGTGTTGTATATATTCGCAGTGACATCAGAGTTTAAAAATCACAGGAAATATTTGAAATAACATTGAAGGAAAGGCTCAGACAAGTAAAGGATAAAGGCAATTAACGAGAGATGAAACACAAGGTTAATCCACAAATTCTCAATAATGAATACTACAACAATGTAACTGGGCACCTGCTACAGACTCCCTAGCACTAGACCAGGCAGTCAACTTTTCAATAGTACTTTTATAAATGTTATAAATACAATAGCTCCCCATTAAGAAATGTTGAGACAAATTTAATCTATGCACCTTGGCTAAATAGGACCACAAAAGTTCCTATTAAAAAACCAGGGACAATACCTGGAAGAATTGGGAAAAACAGTAATGGCCAAACTAGATTGAAATATAATGGCAACAACTTAAAATCAGGCCAAAAAACAAATAAAATGGATAAACAACACTAAGCTTCCTTAATAATCCAAAACAAACATTCCAACAACCCACAAGGATATGACTGGCAAGCTACCAATTCCTTCTAAAACCCGAGAGCAACGCAACCCAGCCCCAAACAGCAAGATTCAACAATCATAGCCAATAGCTTCTCAATTTCGCCACTTCACAGAATCTATTCTCACATTATCTTACCTAACTATCTAACGAATAATCCTACACTCACGACAACTTCCACTATAACAAAGATTTATCCTCCTTTACACTCTCACTTTTGTACCAACCTCCACCAGTAAAAAACCACTTCATTAAAATTAAATCCTACCACCCGCTAAGAAAGTGCAGATGGTTTCACTCACTAATTTCCTAAACTTAGCTGCAAGAAGTCCCTGGCGCATTGATCTCCAGTCTCAGTTCTTATTAACCCGGCTCCATACAAGAAGCTCAAATCCCAAATTGTGGAATGCTTGTCATTTACATTATTTCCTCTACAGAAAGGTGGCAACTCCTATGAGCTATCAAACTACACGCCCCATTGCTATCCTATCCCACCTTTCCCAAGCTCCTAGAGAAATATATTCCACAAGTGATGCCACGCTAGCAATCTCACACAATCTTTTCTCCTCTACACAGCATGGCGGTCTGTCCAAATCATAGGTACAACACATACTGCTCTTCTGTCCTTCACCAATCAGATTAACCAACTTAGAAACAACAATCATATAAGCCATATTCCTAGATCTGGCCTAAGGCTGATATGGCCTCTCACAACCTACTTTCTAAGACACTCCAAACTACAAATGTCCTGCCCTCCACTACTTCTTGCTTCAAAAACTATCTCTCTGATAGGAACCCAACTTTGGCAGTCAAAATGGCAGGGTGTAACCTATCACCTCTTCTGTTACACTAGGCGTTCCACAAGGACTGGGTCAATACTAGGTCCCCTACTATTCACAATTTTCGCAATAAACTACATATCTCCACCCTGCAAGCATCACTCCTTTACAGCACGCCTTAGATGACTCCACCTAAATCTGCTCAGCCCCATCCATAATAACCCTTCATAACCTTAACCAAGAATCCTTCTGTTCCATCGAAATATGGATTACTGATATTCAACTTATTTTAAACCCCAACAAGACAAAATTACTTCTCTTTACCCCAATAAATCCAGGACCATACCCTACCTCCTTCACTATCACCTCCAAAATGGCACAAAATCTCTCCCTCACCCCATACTAAGCTCCCTCGGTGTAATAATAGATAAGGATCTTCACTTTGATGTCCATCTCTCAAACCATTAAAAGGTACATAAAAAGCTAGGAACTCTATACAAGAAGCACACAAACAGTTGCTATCAGATCAAGCCTAGCCCAAACACACCTGCTGTCTGCCCTGTTGTATGCTACAATACTAACCCACATCAGGAAAACAGACGCCCGACCAAGAGCTGGACTCATGTTGCAACAAAATATAACCAAGGAATTCGCAAATAACTCCACATTTTAGAGTCATCACTGCCTAAGAGCTTCACAGTGGTTAGAGACTCACAATTAATTGGTTTATCACCAACTGGTCACACCTACAACATAGTAAAAATCTCACAAAAGGCTGTATAAATCAACTACTAGAGCCAAATCACGGTCGTCGCAAAACCCTCTGTAAACCCACTAACAATACTGCAGGGAAAGCTCTTTCCCTTATTCCATCACCAAGAAAGGCCTCCCCAGAATACTCAGCACAGCTCCATCTATATAGCTGTAAAATTATAGAAGTCTTTCTCAGTACAGTCCTGTATCATCCTTGCATCACTTAGATTGTTACCTCTTACTACCCAATATCTCTATCTTTATACTTGTACTGTAATAAATACTCCCATGAGGAGCTTCCCACACAAACCATTATGTTTGTGTATTTGCCATATTATCTCTTGTGAGATACCTCTTTCTACTGCATAAGCAAATAGGGAGTATTTCTCCAAATACTCCTATCCAATTTCAACTATGTGTAAACTATAAAACCAAAACTTATGACTGCATAAGCTTGCATAGAACAAACAATTGTATATATACATTTTTATTGCATTGTATTATATATCACTTTTTTGTTTATATATACTCGTGATTGTTTGTTATATATCTACCACTGTATTTGACTTTTATTAGGTTTTCTCCCTGGGCCTCCTGCTGTAAAATGTCTAGCCTCTGGACATTCCCTGTTAACAAATGTAAAAAATAAAAAAATAAGACAAAATAAATAAATATACAGGCCATCTAGTGGGGGATTCTGGGCTAGTGCACACACACTCACAAACACACACACACACACACACACACACACACACACACACACACACACACACACACACACACTAGAAAACACACCATAATGAGGCACATGCACACATCAAGGAACATTGCCAGAGCATTTTAGTTTGGGCTGCTCAAGTCATGGTTCTGCTGCTTTAAGATTATTTATGGAGCCCTGCAGTACTTTCCATTGTGTGCTATGCTACTAATGATCCTGCAGAAACAGCTGTGGCAGGAACATTACAGGGGAAGGGGACACAGACCCCCAACATTGCCATGGTCCTCACAGGAACAGGGGACTCAGAGGAATTACCTCCTCAGCCTGTCTCTGTGCCCAGGCAGATGTTGGCATGCCCAATATGCCCTGCCCTTGGCAAGAGGCAACACATAGCACATACACTGGCACCCTAGGGACCCAGGGACTGAAACCTATCTCCAACTCACACACAGTGAAAAGGATGACACACACATCACACTATCTGTGCCTTACCATGTATAAGCTGTGTACTGCATTTATCAGAAGTCAGCCCCTGAAGCACTGTCCTCACAACTGCTGCAGGCCCTGGGTAAGTCACTTTTTAACAACTAATGAATGGAATAATAGTATGTTAGTGGTAATATATCTGTCATGGTATCACTGCATGTATGCAAGGGAATGGTGTGGCCTCTGACGGGATAGCAGCATACTGACAGCTATTTGGGAGGAACAGGACAAATGTCCAAAAATACTGGCCTTCTCCAGAATATGCAGTAGTCCCCTAATTTGACAAAAACCACTGCAGTATATGTGTGAGGGACTAACTGGCAAACTGTGAGGTGTCATAGGTCACACATGCATGGATGTCAATGTTAGAGTCCCATACACATCTCTCAGCCTATCGCAGCTAGTCAGATTATACAATATAAAAGAAATATGTGGCAAAGGACCACAGATAGGGACAATGATGAAATATTCTATCTTACACTTACAGCAGAGCCTTACAGTTGGGCCATTAACCTCTGAATGGTAAGAAGTCTGAAACTCAAATGTCTGTCATTAATTTCCTAACCTTTGGTCTTTAGTGATATGCTAGCATTCTCCAAGACAAGTACATGCTAAATGGAACCAAAATATAAAACATTTGAACAGTTCATGCAAATGTGTAGTTCAATAGTTGCCCCATTCCCCCAATGCACCTGTGTTCCCATAGAAATGTATGCAACATTTACTTTGTTTGTATAGTAATAACAGCAGACAACACATTCCCTAGGCTGCCCCCAATCAACTTGCGTAATTTGTTCCATGCCTGCAATATGCAGGGGGTCAATGTGCTAATGTCTGTTTATTGTTATACTGTCAGGAATACTACATCACTTCACTGGTGGCTGTGGCTCAGTCATCTACGATAGCAATACTGTGGGTTGACAGGGCCTGTAGTTTCAGACTGGTTGTGCAAAGCAGTTATTTTTGCATGTCAGCTGCACTTATAGTTTGGATTTGTACACACTGTCCAGAAGGCAATACTTCTATTACTGCAGGAAAGCTGCACAATGGAGTGGACAGGGGTCACACACTTATGAACAATACAGAGGTCTGGAGTAACCTACACACAGTGCATACTACAACAGCAGGTTGTGAGAAGTTGGCTGCACCATGTCACTACATGTCAGTATTGACATCTGAAGTAAGTGGGCACCATCACTACCATGGAATGACAGGGATTGTCACTGGGAATGCCCACATGTATGCCTCATATATCTGTTCTGGCTTGTTGATCCATTTTGTTGACAAACTATTGGTAGACCAATGAGAAGGCTGATGTAAAACAGCAAATGTCAGACAGTAGAAATAACAGATGTCATCCCTAAAAGTAATTGCAGCTAATACAAAACTTCGCTCCACTACAACTGGTTTGGAAGAGCAATATTAAGAGCCCAGTTCCTTGTTCACTGACTCAGGTTAGATATGGGTCTGTCCAGATGTCTATCTGTAAGAATCTGACAGCTGCTGACCAATCTGTTGTAGCCTGACAATAAGTGCAACACAAACCATGTCTGAGGACCTCAGTAGATCTATGGGGCACAATGAATGCATCACTTTCATCTAAACAGGCACATCCAGAGGTGTGAGGTCCCTGTTGTCATGTTACAACTTCTACCCCATTCACACCATAAATACAAATACATAACAGCATCAACTGTGGGACAAAGGCCATGACTGCACTACAGAAGGACAAAGAGAGAGACATATAATGGAGGAGAACCACTCAGCCAGACAAAGATAGAATGCACACTAGAATATTTTATGTTGTACCCTAGTTCCCTGCAATGCATGGGGGTCAGTAAACAAATGTCTGGCTGTCAGTGCTCCCTGACTTAATTCTATACCGATCTGCCACTCACATACCAGGAAAACCACAGTACTATGTAGAATATGCCACACATATTATTGAAACTATGCCTTGCACAATTCCTCTGTACCCACACCAAGATATGACCCAGCATTGGGTGATAACACAGCCAGGAGAGATTTCTCACACAGTATGTCACTGAGGTGCTGGACTGCTTACACAGCTTCATCAGCCATTCAGCTTTTTAGCACACAAAATTTGTGACCAGACTCTCAGCTACCTCTGGAATGGAGTCAGGCTCTTACTGTGAATTGAATGTCTTGCACTGGGCATGCTCCTACACTTGTATACAACTCTGTTGTCCAGGATATGTCTTTTCATACAGACAGCTAAATTTTACACCTTAATAAGTGTCTCCCCACTCCTCATCAGAGCAGCAATGTGCCGCAGCTACCTGGGAGGTGACACATATGTGTTATATCTGCATCTGTTGAGTGTGATAGGCATACAGATATATATATATGTAACATATGGCCACAACATATATCAATTATAGACAGGCAGAGGGAGAGACTGGCTGACAGAGATGGATAGAGAGACAGACAGACAGAGATATAGAGAGAGAGAGAGAGACATAGAGAGAGAGAGAGAAAGAGACTCTGAAAGGCATAGAGGGATATCCTCATGCAGACCTAGTTGCATTTACCAATAAAGCAATCAATGGCACATGCTAGTATATGAAGGTGACTTCCATTCTGTAATAGTAGCCAGGTAGGGTTGTAATCTCATCTCACCTACCCGTGTGTGTGTGTGTTTGTAGAGTTAGAAGTATTTGAGGCCCTTTTCCACCCAGCTTTCAAAGGAACCTGCCAGTGATGACTATTTTCCTCTAATGTTAAAATGACTGTAATGCATGCTATAGTATACAAAGCATTTATTAGGTTTTGAGGGGGATTTTGTCTAGTGAGTACATTCCTCTGACTTTTGTCCACAGCGTCCAGGTATAAGACCTGCTAGTAATAATTTTTCCTATAATGTTAACTGGACTGTAATGCACATGATATATTTACAAAGCTTCAATATTAAATGACTGGACTGTATGATATCAAAAGCATTACTAAATTTCACTGAAGATGTGGGTGTGTAGTGGTACATTTCTCTGACTAGAGTGCACAGGGTCCTGGGTCTGGTGATGTGGCAGTGATGACTTTTTTTTCCCACGCAAAATGACTGTGATGTATGATATATTTACAAAGCATTGCTCATTCCCACAGCAGATTTAGTGTAGTGATTTATTGTCGAATTTCAATGCTGGTTATGGGGTTCAATACCTGCCAGTAGTGAATTTCCATTTCTTCCTAATGTTAAAATGACTGGGAGGTGTATGTGGGGACATAAGTTTGTTGATTAATTGATGGGATGAGGATTCATGAAAGTGTACATAGCAAAATGGAGAGCTATGTATTGACAAGACTATATTTTTGTGGAAACACATGCCTTTTATCTACAGAAAGTGGATGTTGAGGAAGGGTTACAGGTACATTTGGGGAGGTAATTGGTAGGGAGGTTGCTTTTGCAGACAAACAAGATAGCAGATGGGGGCAGTGTAAGGACACATGAGGGAAGATAAACACCTTGGATGAGGAGGGTGATTGGGAATTGAGGCCATATGCCCCTGTTGGAAACAGAGGGACTGAAGTCCTGACATAAGGGCAGTCACCACTGCACCCCTTCATGGCCCCAAAAAGTGGCTGTGCTGGGGTTGAAATGATTGGGGCCAGCCTGCGGCTCTTGCAAGTGCACCATTCTGCCCCTCAATCTGTGCAGGCTACATCCAAGTCCCTCTGATGACTCCTGTGCACTATACTCCTCGAACTGGTGTCAGGTGACACTGAACTGGTGTCATGCAGAGTCCCCTGTGCCCATGCCCAGGCTGGCCCCACTTCTGATGCAGTTCCACCCAGCGTGGTGCAGGACCAGTGGAGTGGCAGTCTGATGTTGGGTCAGAGATGGTTTGACCCTGGTGCTACATCCAAGTAGCAGTGACAGTAAATCCGCTTGGGATCTGCCTAACAAACATGCTATAGTGTTAAGGTTTTCAAGGTGTACTGGCTAGTCATGAAACAAAACATTTCAGTATTAGTTATAACAGAATGCATGGGTGTTACAGTTAACCCAGAACAATAGAATTAGAAATTGTGCATGGCAAATTATGTAACATGCAAAATGGAATAACAGCCATTATTCTAATATCATGCCTGTAACATTTATGGCAACAGGCTGTATCAACAATGGAAATCCAACAAGGTATGTTAGCACTGAACCATTTAACTATATGAACAGTACTAGGACAAACGTTCCAACATTAGGATTTGAGAACAACATACTCAGTATATAATGAATACTATTCATGCAGATAAGGGTGGGGGATTGAAAAACAGTCCACTAGCTGTATAGCTATATTTTTTTCACAACAATACCTGCTCAATACCTACAAGTCTGCCCTCACTTTACATCTACCTGAGGCCCACAGTGACCTGTGAGTAGTCATCCTGCTTGGTCCTCCATGTTACAGCCTTCTCCTTGCAGCTGTAGGAGAAAACCCACCATTATGCATACCTCTCTCTACTGATATTCCTTTACTAATTTGATATATTACCCAGATATACTGTAAACTCTGTGGCATTCCGGGCCTGAGCATCTTGGATCCATTGGGAAAGAGCACCCATTTCTCCATCTCAGGTCACTGGTAATGATGACGGACCTGTGGTACGGGGGATGCCAGCACTGGTGAGCCTACATACCAGATGGTCCCAGGCCTCTGAGCTGTATTCTAAGCTCTGGTATTGGCCCTGCTGCAGTCTGTCATCATGGTTCTCACAGGAGACTAGTTTACTGACCTGCAAGGAATCTAAACTTTGTTATGTGACTAATGCAAAAGTCTCGTACATGCATTGAATCTTTGTCCTATATCGGCTATATGACATTAACTAGCCTTAAAACCAGGGGTAAAATGTTCACAAGAATAACCTATTCAGTAAAAAATACCGTAAGATGAAGATTTTACATAACATATTGTTTTGTAGGCCCAAGGACATTAAAATGACCTATTATGACATCAACTATATCATCGACATGGCTTCTGGAACGCCCATGCCTTTTTACTTTTTAAATCATTATGGTTACATCTGCTAATAGGGCTAATTCCCCACCAGCTGTGGACTCGTTTTTTGCCTTTTCTTGACCTCTAGCACATCATGCGTATATAGTTTGGTTATACTTCAGAAGCACAGGGTATTTAAACCCAGGTGATTAAACCCAGGTGATGCCTGTAAAATTAAGATGCCTACCAAATATCCCAACTAAACTTTTAAAGGTAAATGTCATTACTTCCTCGTTCACTGTTGACCAGTAATGCTGTATTTTCATACCTCTCAACCATACCAAATTACCTGGGTTTTACCAAGTTTTAAGTTCAATGAAGGTGTGCCATGATTCTAAGTGTGGCACCCTTCATCTCAATTTTTTCATTTATTTTTTTTCAACATCAAGGCTGTTGGAGTTGACATCATCAACACGCACAATGACGCTTGCACCATCAGGGCTACAAACCAGTTGGAAAATACCACCACCACTTCTGTGAGCTTTGTCCAGGCTTTTTTATTCTTAGAGTTGAGAGCTGTGGTGAGAAGTGAGAACTGAATTTGCATTTATTATTGGCTTTTGCTTATCCAGGAGTTTTGTGCTAAGTGGTTGAGAGCGGGCGGTGAGTAAGGAGAATTGAATTCACTAAATGAGGACATCATATTTCAGTCTTTCAATTTTTTTAGGAAACTGCTGACGGCATAGTGGTATGTTGCTCTAAGTGTAGTACATAGGTTCCAAGGTTCAAGACTTGTAGTGACATGCATGGTGGTTTTTTTTTTCCATTTAATGTTATTTAATTGACTTTTTTTTTAATGCAATGATATATTTTACAAAAGCATTAGCTCTTTCCCAAGCAGATTTGGTGTATGTTTATTGCTCTGACTCTAATGCACAAGGTTATGGGTTAATACCTGCGTAGTGAATTTTTTTCCTAATGTTAAATGACTGGGAGGTGTATGGGACATAAGTTTGTTGATTAATTGATGGGATGGTGATTCATGAAAGTGTACAGGGGGCAAAATGGAGAGCTATGTATTGGACAAGACTATTTTGTGGGCATATCCCCTTTATCTAAGTTGAAAGTGGGGTGTTGAGGATGGGTTTTATGTACATTTGGGCAGGTAATTTGGGTAGGAGAGGTTGTTTGCAGACAAACAAGACAGCAGATGGGGCAGTGTATGACACATGAGGAAGATAAACACCTTGGATGAGGAGGGTGATTGGGAATTGGGGGCCATATGACATGGAAACAGAGGACTGAAGTCCCCACATGGGCAGTCACCACTGCACCTTCATGGCCCCAAAAGTGGCTGTGCTGGGGCTGAATGATTGGCCAGCCTGCCTTTCAAAGTGCCATTCTGCCCTCAATCTGGTGCAGGCTTACATCCAAGTCCTCTGGATGACCCTGTGCACCATACCTGGGAACTGGTGTCAGGTGACACCTGGAACTGGTGTCATGTGACAGAGTCTCTCTTGCCCATGCCCGGGGGCGGGCCCCATCTGATGCATTTCCCCCCCCGTGGTGCAGGACCAGTGAGGAGGCAGTTCGATGTTGGGTCAGAGATGTGTTTGGACTTGGTGCCACATCCAAGGCAAGACAGGCAAATGCTGGGATCTGCCTACGAAACATGCTATAGTGTTAAGGTTTTCAAGGTGTACTGGTTAGTCATGAACAAAACATTTCAGTATTAGTTATAACAGAATGCAGGGGTGTTACAGTTAACCCAGAACAATAGAAGGGAAATTGCATGGCAAACAGCACACATGCAAAATGGAATACAGCCATTATTCTACATCATGCCAGTAACATTTATGGTAACAGGCTAACAACAGTGGAAATTCAACAAGGTATGTTAGCATTGAACCATTTAAATATATGAACAGAAATAGGACAGTTCCAACATTAGGATTTGAGAACAACATACCCTTAGTATATGAAATATTATTCATGCAGATAAGGGGGGGGGGATTGAAAAACAGTCCATTACCAGCTGTATGGCTTATATTTTCACAACAATACTGCTCAATACTCTACAAGTCTGCCCTCACTTTACATCTACCTGGGCCTATGCAGACTCGAGTAGTCATCCTGCTTGGTCCTCCATGTTATGAGCCTTCTCCTTTGCAGCTGTAGGGGAAAACCCACCATTATGCATACCTCTCTCTATCAGATATTCCTACTATAATTTGATATATTACCTGTAGATATACTTGCAAACTTCTGTGGCATTCCGGGCCTGAGCATCTTGGAGCCATTGGGAAAGAGCACCCCTTCCTCCATCTCAGGTCATCATAATGATGGGGACCTGTTGGGGATGCCAGTAGCACTGGTGAGCAGACATACCAGATGGTCCCAGGCCTCTGAGCTGTATTCTAAGCTCTGGTATTGGTGCTGCAGTCTGTCATCATGGTTCTTCAGGAGACTAGTTTACTGACCTGCAAGGGAAACTAAACTTTGTTATGTGACTAATGAATAATCTCAGAGCATGCATTGGAATTGTCCTAGATTAGGTCATATGACATTGACTAGCGTTAAAACCAGGGTAAAATGTTCACAAGAACAACCCATTCAGTAAAAATACTGCAAGATGAAGATTTTACATAACACATTAAGCTTCTTGTAGGCCCATGGGACATATTAAAATGACCTATTAAGGACATCAAGTATATCATCGACATGGCTTCTGAATGCCCATGCCTTTTTTACTTTTTTAAATCATTATGGTTACATTCAAGCCAATGGGCCAATTCCCCACTAGCTGTGGACTTGCATGTTTTGCCTTTTCTGACCTCTTCAGCACATCACAAGTGCATAGTTTGGTTATACTTCAGAAGCACAGGGGATTTAAACCCAGGTGATTAAACCCAGGGTGCCTGTAAAAATTAAGATGCCTACCAAATATCCCAACTAAACTTTTAAAGGTAAAATGTCATTACTCTCTGTTCACTGTTGACCAGTAATGCTGGTCATACCTCTCAACCATACCAAATTACTCGGGTTTTACCAAGTTTTGGGGTCCAAATGAAGGTGTGCCATGATTCCCATGTGGCACCCCTTCATTCCCAATTTTTTTTCATTTATTTTTTTTCAAATCCCAGCTGTTGGAGTTGACATCATCACGTGCACAATGACGTCAGCACCATCAGGGCTACAAACCAGTTGGAAAATAGCCACCACCACTTGTGAGCTTTGTCCAGGTTTTTTATTCTTAGAGTTGAGAGCTGTGGTGAGAAGTGAGAACTGAATTTGTATTTCCCCATTATTGGCTTTGCTTATCCAGGAGTTTTGTGCTAAGTGGTTGAGAGTTATGGTGAGAAGTGAGAATTGAATTCACTAAATGATAGACATCATATTTCAGTCTTTCAATTTTTTAGGAAACTGCTGATTTGGCATAGTGGTATGTTGCTCTAAGTGTAGTACATAGGTTCCAAGGTTCAAGACTTGTAGTGACATGCATGGTGGTAACATTTTATTCTAGCAAGTTTCCAAGATTATACAAGCACTTTTTAAAATGTGTTCCTGTTTTTGACCTTTTGTACCCCCCAAAAAACTAAACTTGAAAATAAATGTAAGAAGCTGTGCGTATGTCTTACACTACTGTCATTCTATTTATAGTGTGGGTGTGGAAGTAGACTTTTATGATGGAAATGTTCTGAATTGGACAGTTTTGTCATTATTGGTTCATGCATTTTGTTTCATTGCCTACAGTAAAGCCTACTGGAAAAATGTTCAAACAATAAATTTAAAATGCGCTCTAACAAGTGTGTTGTATTATACATATTATGCAAGGAATATAACTTAAAGTCAGGAAGGTGCATCAAAGAAAGGAAAAGAACACATACATGTTTCTTGTTTTGTGTGCAAGGGGCCAATGATTTGAAAACGGCCCAAAGGTAACCTTTATCCACCACTGGCCAGATGCATTTTCTTTGGATGTGGTGTGGGTTTTAATGTTATTTTAATGAATGTGAGTTTCAAGGGCAGAGAAATTTTAATGCCAAGTCTATTTTCATTGAGACAGTATTGCTTTGTTTAGCAGTTGTCAAAATAAGATCCAAATAATTATTGTAGAGGTAAAGCAGTATGCACACATTAGTGTTTATGGTAAATGAGGAAAAATCCCCAGGTATTGGGACATTGGGATGGCTGCAGGGGGTCAGCGGTGCCATATTTTGGTTGTCTGTTCTTCAGTTTGCATTAGAAAGTTGATATCCCACAATTCCATTGGGGTGGGTGGGGTTACATTATTATGTATGCAAATTAGATGTTAATCAGCGTGCAGATTTGTACCTATTTTTCATAGACCTTGTCCAGATTTTTGATGTTTCCAGGTTGGGAGGTATGATCCTGGTATATGGCAAACAGCATGCAATGGATAGTTTTGAATAATTGGAAAAATGTTTTGTAAGTCATTTATGTTCATTATGTGTTTATGTATTTTTTTCAAATAATAACACAAACAAAATGGACAGCATAGAGATTAAAATGGAAAAGATGTGGATGGTT
>NC_056750.1:622912012-622917012 GCF_019279795.1 Protopterus annectens | reverse complement strand
CATGACAAATAAGAAAGGTAGTCCGGGGTTTATGCAGTGTTCTGATTGTGGACACAAACTACTTACTTCTGATGCACACTCTTTGTGTGTTTATTGTTTGGGAGCTTCCCATTTGTCTGTTGACCCACCTTGTACTGTTTCTCAGAACATTTCGAATAGAACCTTGTTGGAAAGGAAAAACAAGCTGTTACTGAAGGGACTTCTTAAATCTCCCTTTTCAGAGGCTATTTCTGGGTCGGAATCCTCAAACCCTCCTAGAGCCCATAAGAAAATCTTGGATGTTCCTGCTAAGGCAGCTAGAGCAGTGGGTTCAGCTGCGGTATTGAAATGACATGCCTGGATGCGCGTGTGCAATTTCGCGGACCCTTTTAAGGCTTCCTTTCTTAATGCTCCCATTGAGGCCCCCTCATTGTTTGGGCCCAAAGTTAAAAGCACACTGGCCAGATGTGAACAGGACGGTAAGACCCTTTCTGCTGTAGGTGTCCGTTATTCTTCCCCTCAACCTGCTTTCTCCCAAAACCAAAAGATTGGGAAGATATGGTTCAAGAAATCTCAGAGTCCTTTCTGTGACACACAGGCCGAGTTTCCCCCAAGAGGCAGAGGGAGAAACTCACAGGGAAGATGCTCCTTTCGGGGCAGAGGGGGTCCGCGTAACCAGCATTCCAGGGATTCTTTTCCTGTTCAATCTTACCAGTGCTCCTGAAGAGCGGCCCAACTCCTTTCCCCTGGAGGTGGTTGGGGGACATTTCTCCTTGCACCCTTCTGCCTGGCTAACCATCACCACCGATTCTTGGGTACAAAGGATTATAATCAGAGGTTATCATCTCCCCTTCGATATTTGTCCTACCCCTTCAAAAAACCTTCCCGACGTTCCAACCAGTCAAAGGGAAGAAGCAGCACTAGAGATAGAAAAGCTGCTAAGAAAGAGAGTCATCCAAATAGTCCCACCAGACCAGATAGGATCCGGATTCTACTCAAGACTATTTTTGGTGCCAAAGAAAACCGGTGACTGGAGACCAGTTTTGGATCTCAGTGTATTGAACAAGTTTGTGAGAGTACAAAAATTCCGGATGGTCACAATACAGTCTATCCTCCCGCTTTTGGAAAAAAGATGATTGGATGTGCTCGATAAATCTTCAAGATGCGTACTACCAGATAAAATTGGACAGGCCATCAAGAAGATTTCTGCGCTTCCGTGTGTGTGCAAGTCACTACCAGTTCAGAGTACTGCCCTTCGGACTCTCTACAGCCCCCAGAGTGTTCACAAAGTGCATGGCAGTTGTCACAGCTCATGTGCGACTTGAACGATTCCAGGTGTTTCCATACCCAGACGACTGGCTAATTTCTGCCCCCACCAGACATCTACTGGAAAAAGCCCTGGCATGCTCTCTCCTCATTGCTCAAAGGCTAGGTATAACCATAAACTGGCAAAAATCCAATCTCATGCCATCTCAATCAACAGAATTCATAGCGGTTATCTTGGACACAAAAAAACTGCAGAGCTGCTATTCCAGAACACAGAATTCTAAGGATAAAGCAACAACTAATTCAAATCCTTTCAAGGGAAAAATCCACGGCTCACTCGGTTCTACAGCTGTTGGGTTCCATGGCAGCCTCCATCACCATTGTTCCCCTGGCCAGGTTTCACATGAGGCTTCTACAATGGCTACTACTCACCAAATGGTATCCTTTTCAGCATCCTCTTTCAGCCATGATTCGAGTAACCCACAGGTGCAAAAAGGATTTAAATTGGTGGATGGCATATAATCCATTACAATGGTCTCTCCCCTTCTCCCCCCAGCAACCCAAGGCCACAGTGACCACGGATGCCTCCCTGATGGGGTGGGGGGGGTCTGTGTCAGGGATAGACAGTCCAAGGCACTTGGTCTGAACTGGAGGCCCATCTGCATATAAATGTTCTAGAGCTGAGGGTGGTGCTTCTGGTGTTGCAAGCATTCCATCCCCTGCTGCCATCTGGGACAACTGCGATTCAATCAGACAACATGGCTGTGGTCTGGTACATCAACAAGCAAGGTGGAACCAAATTTTACCCCCTTTGTCGAGAGGCCATGAGGATAAGGCAATGGGTGATGGCTACCAACCGTTTTCTTTGAGCAACACACATTCCCGGGAGTTCCAACGTGATAGCAGACAGACTCAGCAGGTGCATTCTTCAACTTCACTAGTGGTCCCTGAATCCCTTAATAGTTGCGGAGATCTTCTGCCGTGGGGGCCGTCCTTGCTGCAACCTCTTTGCATCCCTGACCAACTGCAAATGCAGCAACTACTTCGTCCTGATTCCCCCTCTGGGACAGTCACCCAGGGACACTCTTGTCCACTATTGGGCCTCGGGTCTTCTTTACGCATTTCCACCCTTTCCTCTCATTCCCCAGTTTCTGAAGAAAGCCCGTCGGTTGAAGAGCATGGTGATCCTCATAGCACCATATTGGCCTCAACAGATTGGGTTCCCCTTCCTTTGGCCTCACCTACTAGATTGACCATGGATTCTCCATCCAACACCGTTGTTGATCTCACATCCACAGAACCTGATTCATCCCAACCTGAACAGCCTGAAGCTCACTGCTTGGCTACCCCAATTCCCTTGATTGCCAGGCAGAATGATCGTTCTTTACCAGTACTTGATATTCTCATTGTTTCTCATAAGTCTTCCACTAGAATTACTTATCTGAGCAAGTGGAAAAGATTTACCTGTTGGCTGAAAGATAAACAAGTAGACCCCTTCTCAGCACCAGTGTAGATAATACTAGACTATCTGGCCGACCTTTTTCAATCGGGTCTATCACCATTAGAGTTCATTTGGCTGCAGTTTCTAATTTTTATGAGGGTGTCCAAGATTCCTCTCTTATGCCCCATAAATTGTGAAAGACCTGCATAAAAGGTGTGAATCATCTGAAGCCACCTTTTAGAGAGCCTGTTCAACCATGGGATTTATTATTAGTTCTACAAGCTCTGACACTGTCACCTTTCGAACCAGCCTCTTCTTGCGACCTCAAGTATTTGTCATGGAAAACCTTGTTTTTGGTCGCCGTTACTTCTGCCAGGCGTATTTCTGAGCTTCAAGCTTTATGTATCAAGAGTCCATACTTGTTTTTTCATAGAGATAGAGTGTCTGTGAGAACTAATCCGTCATTTCTGCCTAAAGTGATCTCTGAAATGTCCATTAATCAAGCCATTGAATTGCCAGTTTTCTTTCCCAATAATTCAAACAGACAAGAGTATTGCCTACATACCCTAGATATCCACAGGCAAATCCATTTTTACTTAAAACAGGACTAAACCCTTTTGTAAATCTGACCAGTTATTTTTGGCCTTTTCTGGACCTAGATTAGGATTTGCTGTTGCTAAGGTCACATTAGCTAGATGGTTGAAGGACTGTGTGACCTTCATTTATACACAGCGTAATATCTCGTTGCCTACTACCGTGAAAGCTCATTCAGCAAGGTCGGTGACAACTTCTGCTGCGTTCCATGCCAGAGCTTCTTTACATGACACCTGTGCAGCTGCAACTTGGGCTTCGCCTCATACCTTCATCAATCATTACAAATTGGATTTGGCCTCCAGGGGAAGAGCATCTTTCGGTTCTGTGGTGCTCAGGAATGTCCTTCCATGAGAGCCCCCCAGGAATAGAGGTAGCTGGGGACTCTGTCCCATGCATAAGGAATGAACGAGGATTAACAATATCAGATAAAGAAGTTATGTCTTACCATAACATTCCATCTGTATTGTTGATCCTCGTTCAGTCATTACGACCCTCCTTCCTTCCCTCTCCTTTGGTTTCTAGTGGATCTCACCATCCGGTTCTCTTAGATTATTTGACCAGAGGTAGCCTCTACCTTCTTTGACTTGCAAACTCAATCTGAGGTAACAGGGAGAGGAGGATTGTGGGTAAGAGTTTAGCTCAAGAGTTTGAAACTGACGCGAGTTTGGAAAATGGCCGGCTCGGTTCCGAGGTCGGAACCGATACCCATGCGTAATGACTGAATGAGGATCAACAATACAGATGGAACGTTATGGTAAGACATAACTTCTTTTTCCTACTCACACTGATGTTTTCACCTATAAATTTATCGATCTCCACAAAAATAAAATGTGCTCCTACATGTTCCAAGTAGTGCTTGTACAAAGCACTACGAGATCTTTTACAATTGACATCACTCAAATGTAGTGCCATCATTTGTTTGAAGGGTCTTGACGTTTGTCCAACATAAAAGGCCCCACATATGCATACTGCCATATATACTGTTCAATCACTATTGCAAGTAACCAAAACTCTAATATTAAATACCCTAGTTGTGTTCACTGATGTAAAACATTCTGTTTTAGATACTATTTTACAATGTATACAATTACCACAAAAGGTACTACCCTTCATTGTTTCCCGTCGTGTTTCCTTGCCCATAAATGAACTTCTTTTATTATACTTGTTCATATATACTCCCAAATGTCTCCCCCTTCGATAACTAAATTTACATTGATTTTCTATTATTTGTTCAAAAAAAAGATCATTTTTCAAATTGGGCCAATGTTTCTCTATTATTTGTTTAATTTTGAAGGTATTAGTACCAAAAGTAGTAATTAATCTCAAATTAGCATCCATTTTATCTACCTTAACCTCATCAGTTTTTAACAACTTGCTTCTGTTCTCAATATTACTGGACTCATATGCTTCGGTTACTGATTTCTTATCATAAACCCCTATGTGAAAACCTCATTCTCATTTCTTTCGCTTCATTCTCAAAATCTTGTTGGTTACTACACAATCATATCAACCTGATAAACTGTCCCCTAGGTATAGTCTGAATCACATGTGAAGGGTGATACTGCTTGCTCGCAATATTGAGTTCTTGGAAAAAGGCTTTCTAAATAAGCTAGTAGCCACAGTGCCATCCAATAACTTCGTAACATTTTCATCCAAGAAATCAATATTGGATTGTTGGGCTTTACTTGTAAATTTAATACTAAATTCGTTTCTATTCAAA
>NC_056750.1:622754512-622907012 GCF_019279795.1 Protopterus annectens | reverse complement strand
AGTGTCCTTCAACAGTGCCCTTTCTGTTGTATTGAGATTGGTTCCACAATATTTATTAGAATTGTTTAAGAGCCTTCTAATATTAAATTCACACATCCTTTCAAAAGTGGACACCATGGGGTGCAATGGAGGGGGAGTAAATGTACTTAGTCGCTTAATTCCACATACAGTATCATCGTTCTTGACATTGCTGCTCTTAAAATAAAAAAAAAAAAACAAAGATTAATTTCATGGAGTAAAGCTTTAAGTGCATGAGTATGTTATCAATTCTTGCCTTCCTAGCTGGCACAAACGTTAATCCCTTTTCATGAAGGAATAAGTGACCTTGATTGCTCTATAATTCTAAATTTTGAAGTCACCACACTTGTTACAAATAACATTACAAGTCTCTGTTGGAAATCCCTCTGATAATTGCCACTCCCCTTCCAGCTGAAATCCTGGTAGTAACTGCTCCTCCCCATTTGGGTCCCCACATTCCAGTCCCTCAATATGTTGGACCATCTCAGGGGGCATATTCTAAATGGTCCAGTACAGTTGGTTTTTGTTCCATATCCCCAGTGGGCACTGTTCTGTTAAATTCATTATCACTGTCATGAATAAGTACATCATGGAAATGTGAACCATAATGGGGGGGTTGAATAGGCTGTCACATTATCATACTCTGCTTTGTCCCGCATACGTCTCCTGGATTTTTTAATTTTTCATTTAGCAATGGTTAAGTCCAGCTTAACAAACAAAGCTCTATATTGTTTAATTTTGCTGTCAAAGAGTAAGTCATTATGAATACTACGGTCAAGCTTTGTAATATCGTTGTGTAGCACAACCATTTTCCTATCATTGCCCTTATCAGAACTTTTAAAAGTTCACTATTATTTCTTTTGAGCAATGCCAGTAACTCACAGTGCAAATCCGATTTCCTGACAAGTCCTGTAGGATATTTCCAACTTCATAGACGTTTTGGAATCCTTTCAACCATGAGACATTCTCGCAGGTAACTGTTTTCAGATTGTAACTTTCTGTAGTTTAAAGTGTACTTGTGTAATCACTTAAGCTGCTGGTCCACGTTGTTCATTGGTGTTTTTTTTATTCTGATGAAGTTCATTGTACCTAGACGAAAGCGCTCATTGAATTAATAAAGTACGTGCAACTGAAGGCTTCTGGCAGCATTTCCTTTTTTGTTTTATTTTGTCCAGTACTGTCTGTGTGACATTCAGTGTTTTAAATGCAGGTTGATTATTTATAAACTGTCTCTGGCCACTTGGAGTATGAATCTGTGACTGTAAGAATCCAGGAGTGCATGATTAGTCATAGAGAATCAATGTGGATATACTAGTATAATGATTGGGGATGTTTTGAAGAGTACATGTTTGGTTATGGTGGTGCACTTCGAACCGTCTGTCATTCAGTACTCTTTCTTACTAAGGTTTACATTTTTTTTTTAAATTACCTGGCTGTTGTATGAAACTTTGGACAAGAGACCTCTTATTTCATATTTCCCAATGCTGTTCATGTATATTATTCAACACCTTGATGCATTATTTGGAGCAGTTTTCATACTGGATTGGTGAGATTGAGGTGCTTTGATATTCTGGACAGCTCATCCTAGCTTTAAATTCAGTATAAGGTGTCAGCTTTTGACCACCCTTTTACAACAGTATGAGACTGTTGTAAAAGGGCTTAGTTACTTTGAATTAAGTATCCTAAAAAGGCTCGGAGGATCTGGGTTGCAAACATAGTGTGGCTGTTAATGATATTGGTGATAAAACTTTTTTTTAAATTAAAAGTGAACATTTAAATGCATGGATCTTTTTTCAGGGAAATATTTATCAGTCATTATTTGTTGACCATAAAGACATTCTGGGCATAATCCATTTTAAGAGAGAAAAGCTCCAAGATATCAATGGAAATAAAAGTTTGTATAGGAAGTAAAAGTAAGAAATATTAATAAAAACAAAGACTGTCGTAAGTACTTATGAACTCTTAGTTCTTATAAATGAAGACAAGAAAGTACATAACACCAGTACTTTGTTAAATGCAGTAATAAAACTATAAGTATATTTTGTAGCAGAGTACAGCAAGCTTTTACTGTGGTTCATATTGTATGGAAATGAATGTTGTCCACATATAGTTTGGACTATTAGTTACATAGTGCCTAATGTAGAGATGTCAATATTTTTGTTTGTTTTTTACTGAAACTCCATTTTCAACAAGCTAGTGTTTGTACCTTTATGCATAAGGGTCCATGCAAACACTGCTTTTTTCAGTTATTACTTTAAAATACTTCATTTTAAAGCTCCCTTCAAATGCAGAGGTTTAACGATGTGCCTCCCACTGTCCTGCAGTACTATTAGCATGCAGACATGTAATAGCTGCATCATTATTCTGGTAAGCAGTAATGAAGCATACATGTTCTGTAGAAAGAATTGTAATGCAATTATATTTGCCGAACTATTTATTGAACAAGGTGATAATCACATAATTAACATGTTTTTCCGTCATGCAGGCAAGTCTAATTAACACACAATGATGTGATTACATTTTGCGGACACATAAATATTACTTCAGAAAAGCAGTCAGCAGAGCAATTAAACTTCAGTATTTGTTAGGAGTGTTGTTTATTTACTTATTTTATCTGGATCATATTTAATATAATGTTTTCTAATTTTTTATTAAACCTTGAGACAATAATTTATTCCTTAGTGGCATCACTTTAAGGATATAGTAAGGTGCATTCATAATCTTTTAATAGGCATGTCTCTGCCTGTGTGCTGTGGTGTGACCATTCTGGTTCAAGGATGTACGTCACGCTTTCCTTAAGCTGATGTCACTTAGGCTACAGTGTGCTTTTTATCTGTAGTGGCATTAGCATAGCTAAAATACAAGTTTTACATGGTTAAAAATGTAGAGGCTGAAAACATTCGCCAGTGGGGCAGAAATGCTTTTAGGTACTTTTTGTGTCACGTAATTGTGCAAAGGTAAGAAATTGAATCTTATCAAAACACTGTGAAACTTTGGGGGGGGGGGGGGCTGGATTTTTGAATCTCAAAAATGCATTTAGATCACCCACTATGATGACATGTTCATCGTATTGATTACTGATTGAAAAGCCTTTATTTATTTTCATTTATTTTACATTTGTTTTCCAGGGAGGTCTGACTGGGCAAATCTGTCCGTTTTCAGCAGATATCCAGTACAGCTTTCTCAGTCGGATTTGATAACCCAAGCAGTAACACATACATGGTAGCCTGAATTACCAGGTAGCTTGAAGGTAGAAAATTTAGGGTCACAACAAATGGTTAGTCTTCCCAGAGGTGAGATGTCATTAGTGTAGTGCCTCAGGGATCAGTTATTGGACTTGGCCTGTTTAATATTTTGAGTGAGCGGTCGAATGGCCTCCGAAAGACATGCGTGAATGGGCGTGCCTTCGCTGAAGGTTGGGTGTCGGGCTGGCAACTCGGCACCATAAAAATCGACTGCCAGTCATTAGCGGACCGGAGTTCCGCTGTGGTGACCCCTAACCGGGAAAAGCCGAAAAGACAAACAATTGATAACTTGTGACATTCTTTGTCTAATAATTAATGCTAAAGATATTAACTAGTTACAAATCACTTTACTGTTACTGAGTAATTGATGTAGTGTAAGAATTTCAGGTAGTAATACTGAAAATCTGCTGTGATGGATTTTGATTCATCTTACATCATGGGTTCATAGATTCATAGGTAGGTACTAGGCTATCGGCCCAAGGGCCTACATAAGCCTAGCCAACAAGGTTCCCTGGCTTACGCCACCCAAGAAAGTTATTTTCTTGTGCCACTGTCGAGCAGAGACACAGAAGTGATCCCCGGGGTGTATTTCCTATTTCCCATCCACTCATCAAGATTTTTCTTGAAGAGTGCTAATGAAGAACTTTGCTTGACATAGATTGGTAGTCTGTTCCAGAGTATGGGAAGTCTCTGGGACAAGGATCTATCCCTCCAGCATGTCCTGTTTATTGTGGTGACAAGGTTTAGGTCCCTAGAGCGTGTAGCTCAGTGGGATTGGGATTTATTTAGGTGTAGCATGTCCAACAGCTCTGGGTTTGACATAGCTTTATATGTTAGGCAGAGATCACGTTGGAGTAGATGATATGCTACGGAGTAAAGCTGGAGTTTTTTGCGATGGTCAGTGTAGGGCATTTGTTTGAGGCCAATAATCCTCTCTGTGAGGTACTTCTGTGGCCTTTCCAGCTGCTGCAGATGTCTTGTGAGGTACATTCCAAAAGGGGCATTGTACTCTATAATGGGTCTAATGAGTGTTGAGTAGAGGGGAACAATGACCTCTTTTTTCTTGGATGAGAACCCTTTTATGATGAGGTGTGCCACGTAGAAGGACTTCCTGACTACTGTGGCAATGTGATTATCAAAGGAGAGACTACTGTCCACCTGAGTCCCAAGGTCTCTTATCGCATATTCGCTGTTAAGTAGATTGCTGCCTATGTGGTAGTTCATGGGTACAGAGTTTTTACCAAAGGGGATGACACTGCACTTTTTGGCATTGAGCTTGAGGGCATGGCTCTGACACCAGGCAACTGTCTCAGCGAGGCCCTTCTGTAGGATGTTCACATCATTTGGGGACTTGACTATGGCTCCTAGTTTGCAGTCATCTGTGATTTTCATTAGCCAGAGGCCTTCTGTGTTAGCCTGTACTTCAGAGAAGTAGATACCAAACAGGAGAGATCCCAGGACTGAACCTTGTGGTAATCCACTTGTCACTGGTTTGAGGTCAGATTTGGAGTCTGCAACTTTTACAGTGTGGGTTCTGTCAGTGAGCCAGTTGGTAACACATCTTGTGACATAGGGATTTATACCTAGTTTAGTGAGTTTAGCTATAATTCCAGAATGGGGGATGGTGTCGAAAGCCTTGGCGAGGTCAAGATAGGCTGTGTGAACCACCTTACCCTCATTTACGGCTTTGGTGACTGCCTCAAAAAAGTCGATCAGGATCAGGAGGCATGATTTGCCTTTCACAAACCCGAACTGGGTGGCATCCAGAGTTTGGAGGTTACCAATGTCTTTGTTTATGAGTTCCATGATGATACGTTACATGGCCTTGCAGACCAGGCTCGTCAGGCTAATAGGGCGATAGTTCCCGGGATCAGTGGTGGCTCCTCCTTTGTGGCGTGGGATAACTGTTGCTGTGCACCATTCAGTGGGCACAAAGCCTTATGCAAGGCTATTATTGAACATGGTGCCTAGGTGGGAAGCCAGTTCGGTCTGAAGTTCGTGTAAAACACAGCCTGGGATGTTGTCCGGTCCCATGGATGCTGTGTTTTTGGCTTTAGAGAGTGCAGCTTTTACCTGCGTAGTTGTGATTACAGGGACTCTGCATTCTTCCTGTATAGATATGGGCCCTTTAGCGGGTGGGGGGGGGAGTAAAGTTAGCACTGAACCTATCTGCCAGGATGTTGGCAATATCAGTTGGTTCTGTAATTTTCCTGCCGTTGTGCTGTAACTCAGAGCAGATCTGGGTGTTGCCATCAAGATTCTTGACATAGCTATAGATTGGTTTGTGGTTATCCTTAGAATTAGTGACAATTTTGTTTTCCTAGCTAACTTTGGAGGATCTTATAAGGGATCTCAGTTTCTTACTGAGGCTGACCAGGGAGCTCCTCCACTCAGGGGATTTTACTCTCTTTTGCAACAGTTTCTTCCTTCTGTTGTACAGTTTGTTTATGGCAGGGGCCACCAGATTGGCTTCCTTTTTTGGAGGATAGCGTCTTGGTTCTGTTTGGGATAACACGATCCGTGCACTCATGTAAGTGCTTATAGAGTGCATTTGTGTAGGATTCAGCAGTTGTAACTGTATTGTCCATCTGCATGGGTGTCATGAAGTTCACCACTTCTGTCTTAAGAAGCATGAATTTGGCTTTGGAGAAATTTTTTACCATGGTTTCCTTAAGGGGGGGGGATGTGGATATCAAGGGTGATTAGCTTATGGTCGGATCGGACCAACAGGGAGTTGACTTCAGGTGTGGAACACCGGTCACTCATGTTGGTAATGACTATGTCTAGGATATTGTTGCCCCTGGTGTGGGTGTGGATAAGTTGATCCAGGGCATTGGAGTTTATGAATTCCAGAAAGCGTTGAGCTAAGGAGTTGGTAAATGAGTAGTTTTCCCAGTTAATGGTGGGGTAGTTGAAGTCGCCCATTATTAGAGTGGTTGGTTGAACCCTAATATTTTCCAGTACATCAAGAAAAGAGGAGTGGGAATCCTGGGGCATGGTGGTGGATCTGTAGCAAGCTACAATTTGGATTGCAGTTTTGCCCAGAGTTAGTTACACTCACCCCAAGCAGACATATACTGGATCCCCTTAATATGACACCAGAAGCTTAGCCAGTTGTTGAAGTCAATCATTTTGCCCTTGTACTGCGGTATCATTCTGGGCGATGGCAGAATGCTACTCAGGGCTAGGGTCATACCTGCCTGGGCTACAAGATCGGAGAGCTCTTCCATGTCTCTTTTCATGTAGTCCAGGGAGGTACATATCAGGTCATTCACACCAACATGGACAATGACAGAGTCATATTTGTACTTGCTGTGGAGTGACCTGAGTGTGTGGGTTATGTGGCAGACCTTGGCACCCGACAGGCAGCTGACAGTAACCTTCTCCTTGTTTAGCCTGGCGAGTGGGACATCAGTGTGCCTGACTATAGAGTCACCTATGACTAGTGTGTTGGGTACGTTGTTTTGCCTTATTGGCTGTGGTTGAGTGGCACACTTGAGTCTGTGGGCTATGTGTCATTTGGGTTGTGTTGAGGGATGGAGGTTGCTTGCATTTCTGCTTTGGAGGTCTCTTTTGCTTAGACAGATTATTATTGAGAGCCTCCGCGAATGTTTTTGTGTTACTTTGTGTGGATTTTGGTGGTGTAGATTTAGTGAGATTATGTGATGAGTGTGGTGTGGTGCAAATGTTTACCTTCTCCTCTTGACTGTCAAGTTCAGTCTTGGTTGGAGAGAGCTTTACCTCCAGTTTGGCTAGATAAGTGCGTCTCTCACAGGTTGTAGTGTTGGGTGGTAGGAGGCAATTTCTACATTGCCTCAAGATGCCCAGATTCATCAGATAGACAGGAGAGAACACTGGGAGCTGACCCTTGGACATGCCTGAATAAAAAAATGTTTTCCTCTAGATAAGTGAGGAAAGTGAGTACAAGAGCTGTTTTTCTCTAAGCAAGTGAGAAAAGTAAGTACAAAAACTTTATTATCATTAAATATCATTAAAAATTATAATGTAAATAAAGCTATTAAACAGGTTAATT
The DNA here is from genome assembly GCF_019279795.1 of Protopterus annectens. Lineage (NCBI taxonomy): Eukaryota > Metazoa > Chordata > Ceratodontiformes > Protopteridae > Protopterus > Protopterus annectens. The sequence goes on along the minus strand of NC_056750.1, from coordinate 622,899,716 downwards.
ATAAAGATCTGAGGATCTTAAATGGAGATAAAATGAAGTTGGAACTAAACATATCTTACATAATTTGGAGATCATTTGGTGTGATTTTTACAGTTATGTTAAGAATTACCACTACATGTTAGAAAAGTGAAATCATTAAACCACATTAGTAACTGGTATTGGATAAGTAACTACACTGATAAATATTTTAAAATTTGGATACTGCTTCATAATGACTGTTGGTTATGGGATAAAACTGCAGCTTTGTAATTCTGTTTGATTTCTTGACAGATCAGTGGTTAGCTAGGAAGTGCATATGGAACTTTGAGGGTGGATACCATTTCATTTCATTTGGTGGGATATGTTCTTTACACAACCACAGATTCCCAGGGCGTTAAAGGAAGCCTAGGATGATGATAATGCTGTGTTGGCCCAGGCAATACTGATTTTCATTGGTGTCCTTGATGCTAAAGAGCCTCGACTCTTTCATCCTCAAAGGATATGTGTGATTATTCAGCGGGAATAGTAATGATCCAGAAGGCAGAATTCACAAGAAACACAGTATTTTAAAACACATCTTTTAAAACTTTATTCCATTAAGAGCTTTCGGCTAGAAAATACCAGCCTTCTTCAGACATTCAAAATGTGACAAACTTTTATAGCCCAACCCAACCACTTGAGTCTTAAAGTCATAGCATTATAAAAAAAATATTAAAATGAAATACTTTTAAAAATACATTTTTTAAAAAACATATAAATAATTATATATAGCTATCAAGTGTTTTTAATTTTAATTCACATGAAATAGACACTGCATCATTTAACCGTGGATAAGCAGATGCATTCAAGTATAAAATCCACCACAACTCTCTATGTTCTAAAAATACTCCATGGGCCCCCCCCCCATTTTTTTTTTTTTTTTTTGTGTGTGATTATTCAGAGGGCAATAACCTTGGTTCAGTCTAGCATAAGGATAAAAGCTTTTAGCCTGCATGGAGAGACTGGGTCAACTACACAACTAGGAAACTGTTAGGAGGCATGATTAACAGTGTAGAAGACGTGTGGCTCGTTCCCTGCAGCAAATCATTTAAGTAGTCACAGTCTCACTTGCAATTACTTAAATGGCATTCTTTCAGTCAGTGGTGCAATTTGTATTAAGGGGTGCAAGTGCCAGTCAGTCATTGAAACTGTAAGGCTGGAAGCAGTATCTGTAATAATTTAAAATAGCCATAGTTGGGATAGTGGCTGCATAAATGATTTTAGATATTTCAAAGACTAGGGGTGTGTGTGTGTGTGTGTGTGTGTGTGTGTGTGTGTGTGTGTGTGTGTGTGTGTGTGTGTAATTCCAAATTCCAGAAGACCTCTGTTAAGAGAATTCAGGCTGAGGGCATGCATGATGCGAGTCTTATTCCTGTCATGCCCCCAGCACTTTTTTTCTAAAGCACTACTCACTGTAGTGAAATAAGATTGGAAAACTAATAGGAAAAAGTTGTATTTTGCAAAATGTAAAGTCTCCATTTGGTTGAACAGAAGGAGCAAAGACTCACTGGAGCCAAGTTACCTCTAGTTCACTCCTATATGTTCAGTTTCTATCATGTTTGTTCATACCTTCAGTAAAAATGCATGTAGTTGGTATTTTAGCATGCATTCTGTTGCAAGTATTCCTAGCAAATGACATAACAGTTAAGCAGTTTTTAATGGGATTCATCAACCTCTAGCCACTGAAAAAGACTGTTCTTCTTAGTTTGGATCTGAATGTCATTCTAGAGCATCTGTTTTAGAACCCTGTAAGCTGGTAGCATCAGTACCACTCCAGTACCTCTTATGAAAGTCCATATTTCTAGTAGCTGTCGCATCAACCAGGGTGATTTTAGAGATGCAAGCTATGAGGTGTAAGGCTGCATTTACAATTTTCCTTAGAGATAGGGTCATCCAGCCTTGGAACAGATCTGTTCTTTATGCTAAGTGTTGCATCAGAGCACCCTTTTGACTAAACCTCCCAACAAAAGGGGACTCTCTGCAAATGGCTGCTAATTTGTTATGGGGAAAAATGGCCAAATACTTCAGGGTTTGTTAAGGTCCTTTCCATAGGGGCAGCTTCAACATCAGTGAGCCTTTTTCAGGCATGTCTTGGTCCCAGAGCATTTGTGAGGCAGCAACCTGGTCATCTGTACATATCTTTCAAAATATTACAAGCTGAATTTTCAGCCCAGACATACAGCAAGATTCGGGCCTGTTGCCCTGTAAGGCCTTCCATGAAGGAACTCTAGAGTAACTGATCTTTTTAGTTCCCCTCCCCCTGTCATGATACAGCTATGAGAGTCTTCCATAGGTTAGGCGTGTACTGTAGCAGTGATCCATACAAAAATCCACATAGTAGTTGATATCAAGAGTAGGAGCATCTTTGCAGTTCCAGCTCCCACCCCCTTCCCCCATTTATTTATTTTGTGATCATTTCTACTGTTATGTCTGGAAAAGAGGCAAAATTATGAAAGGGGCTATCATGAAGGATGTCCTTATCCTTCCTGATTTTTTTGTTCATCCCTCAAAGGGAGGGTACTACAAAGGAAACTGTCTAAGGTCAGCTCTTTCATACATAGAGTAAAGATCCACCCTCTTATTGGTCAAAAATTATCAAAAGATTGCTTAGGCTGATGGCTTGTTTTATTTGAGATGCATGTTTGCTTCCTCATGAGGGAAGGAGTTTGGTCTGACAGGGCTCTGGGAGTCTGGTCTGTGAGGCAAATGTTAGACTGCGGCTGATTTTCCACAGGTGAGGAGTTGTATTACTGTTGTGATCCTACCTGAACATCAGTTGCTGCTTCTAAGTTTCTCACACAACTGTCCTTTATTATGTGTTTTGCTTAGCTTACTTACTATTAGAGTGTAAAGTCAGTAAGGTTCTATTCGTGCAAGTTCAGCAGTTGAACACTGTGATTTGTTGGTCTTCATTGGAAAACATCACCTGAGCAATTCCTGAGTGTTATGCTAGGAATCTTTCTTTGTTTTAGATTTTTCTTTGAGGTTGTGTAACCATGGAGTTCACTAAGTAAGAAGGTGTGAGGAGTAATGTCACCCTAATGAAGGGTGCATTAAAAAAAAAGGGAGAGAGAGAAAAGTCTTTGAGTTGAAGGCTCAACCAGTTGTTTTCACTGCTCCTCCCTCCCTTTGTCTCTCGGCAAACTTGTTTTGGCTTTAAGTTGGCTGCCTCCACTCACCCTTACTCTTCTTTCAACCACTCAACATTTAGATATTCCTCCACAGACTACACCAGGGTGATGGCATTACATTTCTCCCACTCTTGATAGTCCCACATCCTCACCTCTCTTAAAAATACTGTTTAAACACCGTTAATTACGTAATTTCATCTATTTCTGTTTTTTTTATTAGTATTTTTGCAATGTTCTCCTGTTCTTTTGATTAATGTGCTAGCTTATGTAAATATGCTCCTCTGATTGAGAAAAGCGCCAACTGTTCTGCATAAACAATGTGCAGATTATTTGTCTACTAGTTTGTTTGTCTTTCGGCTTTTCCCAGTTAGGGGTCGCTACAGCGGAACTCCAGTCTGCTAATGATTGGCAGTAGATTTTCACGAATGCCGAGGTGCCAGCTCGACGTCCAATCTTCAACGAAGGCATGCCCATTTATGCATGTCTTTCGCACGCCACCCAACCGCAGGGAGGACATGCAGACTCCACACAGAAGGCACACCCTGCACTCCAGCCGAGAATCGAACGGGAGAACCTCTTGCTGTGAGGCAACAACGCTACCGCTGCACCACTGCTAAGTCTACTAGTTTGTTTTGCAAAATTACTGGAGTTTTTCATTAATGTGCAAATGTATGTTAAGCTACTACCTTTGCTGTTATTAAATGTAAAACTGGCGGAGCTTTTCTCCCCAGGCCTCTGATGAAAAGGAGGTTTTATGACCCCGTTGTACTTCCCAGTAAATAATTGAAAGTAAATTTGAACCTTCACAGATTTTTAACTCAGTAAGGCAAGGTGAAGCTTTTTGCTGTCTGCCCTCATTCCCTTACTAGAGAAATCAGTTCTTTTCTCTGGGGATATTTAGTGAATAATATACCTGTTTCTACTTCCTAACCTCTAAAAAGCAAAAAAAGATCATCTTAATGGTTCATAACCCTTATGTGGCATAGTTTGAAACAGCAGAATATCACCATTAGTGATTAATAACCCAATGCAGTATGTATACATCTTTGTGTCTGTCCAGCACTTTCTGAACAGTTTTATACATTTTTTTATTTGATTTTGAGTTGTTCCACTGGTTAAATTTCATGCATTATTCTTGTCATTCTTTCTTGATACAAGATGACATGTCGTTACTGCAATACAGGCCAAACATACATTTCTTGAAGGGGGGCCTTCCACGAGGCCTCAGTCAAAACCATAATCCCTTCACTGCAGCTGAATTATAGGACTGAGAATCTCTTGCTTTCTTTTGAGCACGTTTCCTCTGTGGCTGTTCCTCTGCTCTAGTGCTGTTAATGAAATGCTTTTACCTGTCCTTGAAGAAATTTTAAACTCCAGGTGACTATTTTGCATAAGTGTCTTGTTCAGAACTTACCTACATATCTTTATGAAAGTAGGCTCTAAGGTAACTTTGAACCACTATATTTATCAGTTGTTATATTTTTCACCTAGTAACTCAGAAGTCGTTTGAGCATCCACTTTTTATTATTAAATTCATCAGCTATGGTTCTGAGTAAAGAAAGTAAAAGAATTTTTCACAAAGTAGTGTAGTTGTTAAGCTGTTTTGCTGTGGGTTGTGAAGGATCCAATTCTTGTTTTCTGCTGCCAGGAGACCTGGCTGCTTATATCCAGTAACAGGACATTAGGCTAGAGATGTTGCTGCTGTTTTGAGTCCTTCAACTGTTTGTGTCTTTGTGTTCTGCTGTAGATGTTTACACTGTAAATTTTTGCTTTAGGGGTCCAACTTCCTTCATTGTGTGCTACAGTGTACCACTGTTTAGAGAAATGGCTTTTCCTGACTAATCTACAGACTACTTGGGAATCTGTCCAGTGCCGAGTATCCTTCTCTGTGCCCTTGCCATATTTATGGATATTAACCACATCATGTGGGTCTCCTTTTTACTCACCCCACATCTCTCTTTAAGCAGAGTTCTGTTGCTAGAACTTTGTACACAAAGGGACTTGCCTATGAAGGTTTGCAACAATAGATAATTTTTTGAAAGTTTCATGCGCAATATATTTTTTTAGGTTTTGATGAAGAGAAAAGTTTATAATCTGATATTGAGCTCGTCTCCTAAGCCAGGTGTGACCTAAGGAAGTATGGCTCCCATGAATGTGGTTGCTGAGAATTTTACAGGGTGTTGTGCAACATGGGGATAATGTCCTAGGCCTGAATCATGCAATTGGGCCACATGGCTTATTATTCTTAGCGAGTAGTATTGCAGTATACATCACTCTGCACTGATGATGTAAATTGTGCTGTGTACCAATTCATAGTCATTCAAATTCCTTAAAGGGCAGCATCTCCGTACTTACAAATTTGCATGGCACATTAAATCACTCCATTGTACATCAGTGTAGCAGAGCACCTACTACCTGTACTGTAGTGCATGTACCAAGAGGAATGAGCAAAGGCAGTGACTCCCCTGTCCTGGGGGGAGAGACCTACACACTCTTATTCACACACAAAATGAATTACTTCCATCGACTGTGCCAAGCAAAGGGGTTCTGATTCATTCTGCACAGATTCCTACCATTGGAAGGCATGGTTTTGTGACACAAGAGTGCAGCATGTACTTCATACCTTTGGAATCCTGTACAACATTTGTGTAGTTTGAGTGTATGTGAATCCTGGACAGTACACTGGTAAGATGTATATACATTGATCCCTCCCACTGAATAGTGCAGTTGCATGGGGCACTACAAAGCTAGGTGCTTAGCTCCCACAGTGGCAGTTTTAGTTAGGAGGAGGGTCTGTGAGTCAGAACAGTGTTGCACAGTATGTAAGACTACTTAAGCTCTTCTTGTATACTTTGCAAATCATTTTGAATATCAATCCTTGTCTCATTAAAGTGTGTGTATAGCTAAATGGTGTGGGTGGGCAATGCATTGCCAGATTAATGAATATAAGTCACTTCTTTTTAATTGCCCAAGTTGAACTGGGGAGAAGTAATAAAACTAAACTTAGTCCAAATTTCTTTTAATTGTTTTTTTATTGTCCATTTACTTGTGCTGTTAGGTATCTCTGTGGTTTATGTTTTGAAATGTGCATTGACTTTTTCTTTCTTTTGGTCTGCAGCTTGTGGTATTGCTGGAATCTGGAACTGTGTCACAATTTATCCATTGAATATAGCAGCAGGAGTGTGGATGATGTAAGTACTTATGAGTGCATATTGCAGTAATGGTAAACTACTGGTGGGTGCATATTAAAGTACGGTAGGTCATCTTTGATAGATTTTGCATCTCTCTGCAGCTGTTGTGTACTGGTTTTATATCTTGTGGTCTGAAAAGTTGACTTAGAACTGTTCTGCCTTTCAGTTCACAAATTTTGTACTACTTTTTCATGAATGGTATTGTTAACATGAAGCCCTATGCTAATCATGGAAAGCAGATCAAGACAAAGGCCAGGATTCAGAAATGTGCAGCTCAGTGCGCAAGACAAAATTTCATGGAGAGCGGTTGCATGCTGGGTTTGCTGATTCAGAGAGACAGGGTAGCACTGTTGTGCATCCAGGCAAAACTGATTGGTTAGCATTATTTGCCAATGAGCTTATAATGATACAGAAATGAGTAACATTATGTTGATGAGTTCAGTTGCAAATACAGATGATGGCAGAAACATTGGAGATTGTCAGAAATGTATAAATGTTGTGTGATCAGCCACAGCCACCAATGAGTTTGTACACTGTGATTTCTCAGTGAACAGAGGCTGTGCTAAGATGCTAGGAGCGGCAGCCGAACAGTCTCTGTTACAGAATTATCTTGCAGCCAGTATCCACGATGGTGCACATTATCACCTTCCTTATCACAGAAGAAACCACCATATGGCAGCTTGTAGATATGTACATAGAATCCTAAGGGGATCTGTGGAATATCTATCCCAGTGGACTCAAAGGTATGTGCTAATCCTTGCTACCGGAACCCTCCAGCAACTGTCGGGGGAATTGTAGATATACTTCAAGCATCAGTCTCATGAATGCTACACACGTTTCTAGATGTATATAGAATGACATATGTTGTTCCCAAGGACCACAGACAATGAAGGACAGAAACACCACAATCTGGACATTCTACGAAGTAGCTTGTTTCACTAAGATGCTAAGGATCATTGATTTCACCCACATTACTAACAAGGCCCCGCTTTGTCCTCTCTTACAACAGTACATCAACCATAAGGGTTTCTAGTCCCATCAGCTGCCAGGTTATGTACAACTATCAGGACATTATACACAGTGTGACAGTATGCATACATTCAGTTCCCATGATTCTCTCATCTGACACACTTCCTACATATGTCAATGATTTGGGCAGGGTGACCTTCCACAAGGACATCTTACTGGTGATAATGGATGTGCCCTAAATCCATGGCTTATGATGCTAGTGTGAAGCCCACAGGGATGAAATTTAACAATACACTGTCACAGACATGTAACATCATTGAAACAGTGTATGGATTGATGAAGGCCAGCTTCCACTGCCTGCATTTCTCTACTGGTTCGCTTAGTATGCCTCTCAGACCTGCAGCAAGAAGTTTGCTGTCCATGAATTTCTGTCCAGCATAGTGATATGCAGATAGCTACAGCAGGGGCTTGATATCGGAGGACCAGATAGACCGAAGCCAGCAGAGGTACCACTTGAGGAGCCATCAGAGGAACTGGGTGCAGGGGAAGATCATGGGAGGCAGTTGCTGGTGCAGTATGTTGCTATACTGTCAGAGAGGCAGGATCTGGACCCCACTGTGACCCAGAATAGACATAACAAAGATTAAAACTGATGTATGCAATACAACATTCATGGTATGCTATACAATGCTTTGACTGGGTATGCTGTGCATCAGCTATCACTTACCTGTGTAACACAGCAGTAAAAGCATAACACAGTTTTCATGATGTGCACAGGTGGGAGGGGTATAGTGACAGGGATCAGCACTGAACACATTGATGTTTAGAGGACTAAAAATGTGTAAGGGAGCATGTGATTTGGGAAAATGGATATACTGTGTATGAGGGGGTGTAGTTCTTGAGGAGGTTAGCTGTCCAGACACACTGTGTACTTGCTCACAATGGGTTCCAAGGAGCACAGCTCGTGCAGATGTAGATGTTCTATGTGTTTCACTGTTGCAGTCATTACATTAGGGTAATCTGCTTGCAGGTTGCCCTCAGTTGGCTTGATTAACAAAGTCTTGGGTCCTGCGTCGGTTGCTGTCCCTTCTTCCATGATCAGGTCGTCAGGCGTATAAAACATGCAGCCGACGTCATTACATCAGTCTTTCTTGCCATGCAGTGCCCGAAGCAGAAGCAGTTCGCAAGTGCCGGTCGGCCGACTCCTGAATTTTTGGTTTTCGAGTTTCAGAACCAAAGTCTTCAACTTAAAGCTAAGTACCCCATTGGGGAAATGTTTTCTTGCTCCTTATCAATGTCAGTAAAAGTTAATAATTGCATTACTTGTGAAAAGCAAATACCTCATAAAGATTTTCATTCGTACTGTATTCCTTGTCTAGGCCCTGACCACGACGTACCTTGCTGTTGGTTTTGTGCTTTATTTAATCAGCGCACTATCCGTCGTCGGTATAGTTTTGCCTCTAAATATTTTGGTTCTCGGTTTAATTATCCAGAAATGTCGTTGGTTAGCCATCCGACTACCGGGATTCCGAAAAAATGCAAAGATAAAGACAGAGACAGGCCGCCGAGGTCCAAAACTGCCGACGATGCTTCTCCTAAGCCAGTTGCCATTTCACCGGTACTCAGTGAGGAACTTTCGCAGCCCCTGATATGTGCTACTTCTGATTCGCAGGCCTCTACTGAGACCCATTCGAAGTCTGGTATGCCATGAGATACTTCAACTATGGAACCCGCGGATGTCTCTACTTTGGATGGGTCCGGAGCCACTGTGCAGGCACCGGCTTCTGAGGGTGTATTCAGGCCTACAGGCTTGCATATTAAATCGACACCTCCTTCATTACTAAGGCCTAAATCTTGATCCATGTCTAAAAAACCGACGCCCAGGCCACATGCTCAGGCCTCTATGCCTAAAAAACAAATGATAAAAATGGCTGAAGATCTAATAAATCTAGTCAGGGGTAGTCAACCCCCCCCCCCCCAAGAGGCCTAGGGCTGAGCTTGATTATGTATCTTCTGATCAAGATTCTGTTTCTTATGACTCTTCTGATGACCTAGATTTGTCCATACCTACTTAATGAGGATTCTGATGCAGAGGATTCTATTCCCTCTGCTTCCCCTCCTGAGGATATTTCTTTTGGGGAAACTTTATATACTTTAAGGGAGCATTTCCACTGGGAAAGCCAGGAATTTTCTGATTCAAAAAAAGAGGCTTAGGGATTTCTTTCTTCTACCTCAGCATAGGCCTTTGGCTGTACCTCCTGTATAAACATTGTTGATGATGTGTTCTCGGAATCCAGTTTGGCCCCTGAGTCCCTGCCTTCTGCTCCTAGTAAACCTGACAGATACTACAGGGTTCCTGAGTCTCACAAGTTCCTTTTCAAAAATCCTGTTGCAGATCCAGAGACTATTTCTCAGGGGCCCAAGAGCATTAAGGCTTCTATTGCTAAAAATCCTACCCCTTCTGATAGAGACTCTAGAGCGCTGGATAGATGGGGTAAAAAGGTTTAGACTTCTGCAGCCTTGGCAATCACAGCTTTAAACTGCCAGTTTCATATGTTAAAATATCAGCAACATATTATTGGGCTGCTTAAACAGAAAATGATGTTGATTCCTAACTGTGTGGAAAATAAAGATTTACAGGACTTAATGCATTCTGCTGAACAAGTTGGAAAACATACTTCGCAGTGTGGATTTGATTCTTTAGAGGCCTCTTGCAGGGCTGCTGTTACTGAGTCTGTGCTTAGAAGGCATGCTTGGCTTAAGGAGCAATCTTTGCCTGATCATGTTAAATCTAAATTGTTGGATGCTCCTTTAAATCAGGACCGCTTGTTTGGCAACAAGGCTGAAGAAGTTCTTAAAAAGATGGAAGATAAAGCTAAATCTATGCAAACTTTTAAAGATTTTTTACAAGTGCAACCTCCAAGATTTAGTAGGCACTGGCCTGCTAAGAATTGGTCCTTTCCTAGCCAAACCCAGACACAGCAAAAACCCCAGGGGACTCTCAGAACTAAGCAGTGGGGGGCCTCCACTTCCAAATCTGAAAATAACAAGACACCCTGCTATGGTAAACAGACTCAATGACTTCCTTTTAAAATTCCCAAGCACTTATCTTTTGACCGCCCCTTTGGGGGGAAAGATTGCTCTTCATGCAAAGAACTGGGAACTCATAACCCAGGACAAATGGGTTTTAAATATAGTGTCCCAGGGATACAGATTTCATTCCCACACGTTGCCAACACCAAATGGGTGGCCAGACCTGCCCCCAAATCAGTGGGCAGAGGCTCAAAAGCAAGTACTTTCCCTCTTAAGCACCGGGGCTATTCAACTGGTACCAGAAGAGGAAAAGGGATAAGGTTTCTACTCCAGACTTTTTCTGGTACCCAGAAAAGACAAATCATGGCATCCAATCCTGGACCTGTCTACTCTAAACACCTTTCCGGAGATTCCAAAATTCAAGATGCTGACTCTTCACCAATTAATTCCTGTGCTAGGCAAAGATGCCTGGTTGGCAACACTAGATTTAAAAGAAGCATACCTGCACATCCCAATCGGGGAATCTTGCAGAAGATACCTATGCTTCAAAGCAGGCTACATGCATTATCAGTTCTCTGCACTGCCCTTTGGCTTGTCTACTGCGCCCAGGGTATTCACAAAGTGCCTGTCTCCAGTTATTGCATTTTGCAGGCAAAGAAGTATTCAAATATACCCATACCTGGATGATTGTCTAATTCAGGCAGAAAGCCAGGGCATACTTTTGAATCATCTGGTGTTTATGAAAAGGGTTCTAACTTGTCTGGGGTACACCATAAACGAAAAGAAATCACAAATGGTACCCTGTCAACAAATTACATTCATTGGAGTAAGCTTGAATACAACTGCCCAGATGGCTTACCTCACTCCAGAAAAGTAAATTAATTTGATAACCTATTTCAAATAAGTGGCCACAAAAACCCTGCTATCTGCAAGACAAATACTGCAAGCCTTGGGGTTCATGGCCTCCTGCATTCTTCTAATTCCATATGAAGATCCACAGAAGACACTGACTTGGAGGAAGGGGAAGGTCAGCATGGAGCAAAGATTCCCCAGTAGATGCCATGGTGGTGGCGGCTGCCACCAAGAAGGAACTAGCGCAGAAAAGTTCCTCGGTACATCCTCCAGACAAGGAGTCTCGGACGATGGACTGCATTGGAAAGCGGATGTTCGCTTCAGCCACCTTCACTGTAAGGGCGCTGAACCACTTGGCACACATGATTCGGCTTCAGCGAGACCTAATCAAAGAGAACGCTGGGTAACCCCCAGAGTCCATGTCGGCCGAGGACAAACAAACCTTCTTGACATGAATGGCCACTCTAAAGTTTATATCCAACACTTCTATGCGGCTTCTCTCCCATGCCACGGAGGGGGCCGCTAGAGCCAGTGGAGCAGGCATCCCCTTACGGCGTGATGCCTGGCTCCATCTTTGCGATTTTGTGGAACCCTTCAGGGCATCCTTTGCGAACGCTCTCTTTGACAGTTCTACACTGTTTGGAAAGACCATCCGTGATACGCTTCTCCAGAGCGAGAAAGACGGGAAGACGTTGTCTGCCATCAGAATCTGCTTCTCGGCTCCTCAAAGGTCCTTTTCCAGGAACCAGAGAGGACAAAAGAAGATGTGGTACCGGAAATCTCAACAATCCCGTTTCGCTCCAGACCCTTCGTCCTTCAGAGGCAGGGGAGGACAAAGTGGATGCCAGCCCAGAATTTCGGGTCGAGGGAACCTTTTTCCGATTGACCCGTGCAGCAACCCTGAGGGGTTGCCCGACTGCTCCTCTCTGGAGGCAGTCGGGGGGGGGGCCTTTCTCGGAGCACATTGGGAGTCCATCATGACAGATTGCTGGGTGCTCCGAATAATATCCAGAGGTTACTCTATTCCATTCCTGAATTCTCCCCCTGAGTTGGGGCACCTCCCCGATGTCCCACCCAATCAGAGGGAGGCGGCAGCCTTAGAGATAAAAGAGCTGCTAAGAAAAAGAGCCATCCAGCGTGTCCCCCCAGGCCAGTCTGGATCACGCACTTACTCCAGGTTCTTTTTGGTGCCAAAAAAGACGGGGGAACCTAAGGCCATTTCTCGACCTGTCTACACTGAACCTGTCCATTGCCAAAGAAAAATTCTGGATGGTCACCATTCAATCTATTCTCCCCCTTCTGCAGGAGAACGACTGGATGTGCTCCATAGATCTCAAGGATGCGTACTACCACAATCTAATGGACAGGCGATCCAGGAGATTTCTCCGCTTTCAGCTGGGTGCCACCCACTATCAGTTCAGGGTCCTCCCCTTTGGTCTGACCACAGTCCCCAGGGTGTTAACCAAGGTCATGGCAGTTGTAGTGGCCCACCTGAGGCTTCAGGGAATACAAGTCTTTCCTTACCTGGACGACTGGCTCCTCGCCGCCCCCACCAGGCATCTACTGTGCTCGGCCAGGGACTATTTCCTGCGTTTGGCCCACCAATTGGGGATCACTGTAAACTACAAAAAAATCGTCCCTTCAGCCTGCTCAGGTCTTGGATTTCATAGGGGCCAGAATAGACATGCTTCAGTCAAAGGTTTACTTGACATCGGACAGCCTCCGAAACCTAACTCTCCACGTCCTAGCTCTTCTACACTCTCCAGCCCCACCAGCGGTATTAGTCCTGAGGGCTCTAGGGTCTATGTCAGCGGCTATCAGTCTTTCACCTCTAGCCTGCTTGAATATGAGGGTTCTTCAATGGACCTTGCAGGTACAGTAGTCCATCCTCCGACATCCGCTATACTCCCCTATTCCCCTCAGCAGGGTTTGCCGGGAATCTTTGCTTTGGAGGCTCCATTCCCGAGAGCTTCGGGAAGGGCGGCCCTTTTTGATGCCTCTACCTCTAGCCACAGCGACCACGGACGCTTCTCGCCTAGGGTGGGGGGGGGCATTGCATGGGCAGAACCGTCCAAGGCACGTGGACTCCAACAGAGACTTTTCTGCATATCAGTGTTCTGGAGATGAGGGTGGTGCTTCTAGCGTTGCAGGCTCTCCATGCCCTTCTTCCTCTAGGGACTATTGCATTTCAGACAGACATGTCAGTGGTCTGGTACATCAACAAACGGGGGGACCAGGTCTTACCCTCTCTGCCGTGAGGCCATGAGAGTTTGGGAGTGGGTGATATTTACCAACCGCTTTCTGCTAGCAACGCACATTCCGGGTCGGTCCAACATTTTAGCGGACAAGCTGAGTCGAACTATCCTCTCACCTTACGAGTGGTCTCTGAACCCCTTAGTAGCGAAACGGATCTTCCTCAAATGGGGTCAACCTTGCTGCGATCTGTTCGCGTCACCTTCGAACGCAAAGTGCAGTGAGTTTTTCGCTCTGATCCCCCCACCGGGGGAGACCCCCAGAGACGCTTTGGTTCATGCTTGGCCATCCGGTCTTCTTTATGCCTATCCTCCTCTCCCATTAATGACAAAAGTCTTGCAGAAAGCTCGTCGGGTGGGGAGCAGAGTTATCCTCATAGCCCCAGTCTGGCCTCATCAAACCTGGTTCCCATACCTGCGGTCTCATCTAGTAGCTCCTCCTTGGATCTTAGATCCCATCCCGGATCTGATTTCCCATCCTTCGGGATTAAAAACCCCGAACCTGGATGACCTCAAGCTTCCCGCTTGGTTGATCCAGTTCCGTTAGTGGCTAGGAATCCCGGTATCTCGTCCGCAGTTAAATCCATCCTGGTGGTCGCACATAAGCCTTCTACCAGGAAAGTCTACAACAGTAAATGGAAACGTTTTTCTATCTGGGCCGGGCAAAGGAATTTGGATCCCTTTACAGCTCCCATTCCAGCAGTTCTCGAGTTTTTCTCACATTTTTCATAAGGGGGCCAGTTCTTCAGCTGTAAAGGTTCAGATGGTGGCTATTTCCCACTTCCACATCGGAGATAATCTTGGTCCCTTAGCTTCCTCTAAGATCTGCAAGACTTTCTTGAAGGGTACTTTTCTGTTAAGACCTCCTGTCAAGAATGCGGTTCCTCCGTGGGATCTAACCTTAGTCTTCCAGGTTCTTACTGGTCCAACCTTTGAGCCTGCAGCTTCGGCTGACTTAAAGTATTTGTCTTGGAAAACCGCCTTCTTGATTGCTATTACCTCAGTTAGAAGGGTATCTGAGCTTTAGACCCTTTGTTCCAAACCTCCGTATCTTGTCTTCCATAAAGACGGAGTTTCCCTCAGGACTAATCCCTCCTTTTTACTTAAAGTGGCTTCCGAAGCTAACATCAACCAATCCATTAATCTGCCTGTCTTTTTCCCTAAGTACCAGAACAAAGGGGAATACAGACTCCATTCATTAGATGTGCATAGACAATTGTGCTTCTATTTGCATAGAACCGCTGCCTCTCAAAAATCGGAGCAGCTCTTTGTTTCCTTTGCCAAGCCATCTTTGGGTAAACCAGTAACGAAGGTAACTCTAGCTAGGTGGATCTCTAACTGCATTATGCTCACATACAAAATCTCTGGTCGACCTGAGCCCGTGGGAGTTCGTGTACATTCTACACGATGTCCTTCAAGGATGCATCTGCAGTCATCACATATGGGTTGTCCTGCCTCAGGCAGCCCTTCGGTCGGCCGGATTCCAAAGTCTGGGTCCGGCATCGGCTGATGTCACCCTTTCCCTGATGTCAGAGCGCCTGGGGTATAAAAGAGTCAGCCGACGCCATCTTCCTCTGTCTTTCTTGCCGTGTGGTGCCCGAAGCAGAAGCAGTTCGCAAGTGCCGGTCGGCCAGCTCCTGTAATTCAGCTACCGAAGACTTCAAAAAGCTAAGTACCCCGTTGGGGACTCTTTCTTGCCTCAGCCGACGTCAGATAAAGTTAATAATTGTTTAACTTGTGGGAAACAAATACCTCATAAGGATTTCCACTCTTACTGCCTCCCCTGCCTAGGCCCAGACCACGACGTCTCGGCCTGTTCATCCTGTGCTTCCTTCAACCGATGCACTCTTAGACGTCGGGCGGAGTTTGCAGAGGAATTCTTTGGGGCTAGTTTTTCATACAATATGCCGTCGGAGACTCCGACTTCACATTTGATTAAGAAACGGAAGGACAAGGACCGACACACGTGGGCCGCGGTTTCGGCTGAAACCACCGCCAGGCCTACTGCGAGTGTCTCGGTCTCGGCTGAAACCGAGTCCTTGGTACTTCCTACCACCGAAACCGCTCAGCCGACTACCTCAGTCCCAGAGGCCCCGGCTGAATCGGTTACTGAATTTCCTTCAGAAACTGGTGTCCTGGAACCTTCCGACACCATACCTTTAGACAAAACTACACCAGCATGTGGTGCAGCCAGGCCTCATGCATCCATGTCCATTAAGGCATTCTCTAGGGCTAAAGCTGCTAAACTATCCAAAGCTTTGCCTCCCAAGGTTATCCCTCAGGGACCCACTACAGGTTCGCAGATTCTAAGCTTAGCAGAGGACCTTATCTCCTTAATTAGGGGCTCTCAACCTCATCCGGACAGGGGCTCTCAACCTCCTCCAGACAAAAGGCCCAGGGTTGAGCCCTCTGATCCCCACTCCTCAGATGAGGCCTCAGATGGTTCTACTCTCTCGGAACACCAGGAGGAGGCTTTTTCGGCCTACGAGGATTCTGATGCAGAGGAATCTATTCCTTCAGCCTCCCCTCCTGAAGAGTTTTCCTTTGGGGAGACACTCCACACTATGAGAGAGCATTTCCAGTGGCTGATTCCAGGAAGAGATTAAGGACCTTCTTGCATTTGCCTCAGCATAGACCTTTGGCTATTCCTCCTGTTTTAAATGTCATTGATGATGTGTACTCTGAGTCTAGCACAACCCCTGATTCTCTTCCTCCGGCTCCTGTCAAACCTGATAGGTACTACAGGGTCCCGGACTCACATCTTCACCTTTACAAGGCCCACTCTGCTGATCCAGAAACTATTTCCCAGGGCCCTAAAGGGGTTGCAGCTGCCACTACTAAAAATCCTCTCCCCTCTGAAAGGGAGTCTAGAGCTTTAGAGAGATGGGGTAAAAAAGTGTATACTTCTGCTACTCTTTCTATGAGGGCATTGAATTGTCAATTTCATATGATACAGTACCAAGAGTATTTGTTAGATGAATTGCATAAAAAACTGTCTTCACCTGGACCCCTAGATCGCAAATCACTTCAGGATCTGGTACATAATTCCCAACAGGTTAGCAACCATTTCTTGCAATGTGGTTATGATGCATTGGAAGCTTCATGTAGGTCAGCTATGACTGGCGCAGTCATACGTAGGCATGCTTGGCTGAAGGAACAATCTCTGCCAGACCATGTCAAAGCAAAGCTTCTGGATGCTCCACTGGAAAAGCAAAAGTTATTTGGCTCCACGGCTCAGGAGGTCCTAAAGAAAGTTGAAGAAAAGGCAAAATCTGTACAAACTGTCAAAGATTTTCTCCAAGTCCAACCACCAAGATTCAGCAGGAATTGGCCTTCCAAAAATTGGTCCTTTCCAGACACAGAGAGGTTTCAGAGAGGCAAGAACAGGCGTGCCAGAGGTAGAGGGCAAGCTAGAGGCTCCTACAGTGGGCATCAATGGCAGCCTCCCAACCAGAGAGGTAATGCAGGACCTACAACTGCTGCACAAGGACAGGCTCAATGACTTTACTTTGACACCGCCAACCAGGACTCAATTGGAAGCACCCTTGGGCGGAAAGCTTTCTTTTTTCTCAGAAAATTGGCACAGTATTACAAGGGACAAATGGACACTACAAATAATAGACAAAGGATACAGGTTCCATTTTCACACATTACCAAAAAGAAAAGGCATGCCAGACCTGCCACCAAATCAAAGGGCAGAGGCTTTGAAACAAATCTCCATCTTAATGCAAATGAAAGCTATAGAAAAGGTTCCTCTCTCAGAACAAGGCCAAGGATTTTATTCCAGACTTTTCCTTGTGCCAAGAAAAGAAAAACAATGGAGGCCTATTCTCGACTTGTCTGCACTGAATACTTATCTCATTGTACCAAAGTTCAAAATGCTGACTCTACAGCAGCTCCTTCCCATGCTGGGCAAGGGGTGTTGGCTGGTAACTCTAGACCTCAAGGAGGCATACCTGCATGTCCCTATCAGACAAAGTTGCAGAAGACACCTCAGATTTCTTGCAGGTTCAGAGCATTATCAATTCTCAGCATTGCCCTTTGGCTTATCAAATGCGCCCAAAGTATTCACGAAATGCCTGGCATCAATAATTGCACACTGCAGACTTCAGGCGATTCAAATATACCCATATCTGGAAGACTGCCTTATACAAGCGGACAGCCAACAAACTTTGGTAAAACATTTGAATTACGCCATTCACCTACTTCAGGCCCTGGGATATACAGTCAACATTCACAAATCAAGACTTGTTCCATCCCAAAGAATAACCTTTCTGGGTGCGAATCTAGATACAACCACCCAAATGGCTTTCCTCACAGAAGAAAAACAAAGTCAACTACCAGATTACTTCAAAAGTCTGACAAGAAAAACTCAGCTGACTGCAAGGAAAATCCTGCAGGCCCTGGGTTACATGGCTTCTTGCATCCTTCTGATTCCACAAGCAAGGCTGCATATGAGGAAACTACAATGGTACCTAAGGAGTTTATGGTCTCAGCACAGTCACAGCTTGGAAACTTTGATACCACTCATCCCATGCCTTCAAAGGGAATTTTTGTGGTGGGCTCAAGCAAGCCAGTCAAACAGGGGTCTGCCCTTCAGCAAACCAGTAGCCAGCCAAACCATTACAACGGACGCTTCAGACCACGGATGGGGAGCGCACATGGAGGGCAGATGCATTCAAGGTCTATGGTCACAAAAAGAGCTACGCATGCACATAAACCACAAGGAACTTCTGGCAGTGATACATGCAGTCGAAGCCTTCAAACCTTTTCTGCATCAAGGCCACCTACTAATAAGGACAGACAACACCGCAGCTATCTGGTACATAAACAAGCAAGGAGGCACCCATTCATATCCTCTTTGCAGACTGGCAATGAATCTGTGGAAACTTTCCTTGAAACTCAACATAGAGCTGCAATCTCAATTTGTGCCAGGGAAAGACAATATACTGACGGACAGCTTAAGCAGAAATATCATGGATGCACACGAATGGATGCTGCACCCAGACATCTTTCTACAGATGACACAATCATGGGGCAGGCCGGACATAGAACTTTTTGCCTCCCCCCACAATCATCAGCTGAAGAAATTCTGCTCAAGGACATACCACCCACAAGCATGGAAAGTGGACGCCCTCTCTTTCAGCTGGAGAACTCTTAACAGTGTATGCATTTCCACCTTTCCCATTAATGACCAAGGTCTTACTGAAGATCAGGACAGAGCAGCCAAAAGTGATTCTGATAGCTCCGGACTGGCCAAGATAGCACTGGTACCCACTGTTAAAGAGCATGTCACACACGAAACCATGGCCTCTTCCTCAATGGCCACTGCTCCTGACACAGCACAATTACAAAACTCTGCATTCCAACCTGAAAACCTTGCAACTAACAGCCTGGAAAATACCTTGATTCCTCCTCAGGATAGGCTATCCCAGAGAGTGAAGGATATTATCATGGAAGCTCGCCGGCCTTCCACAAGAAAGGCATATTCAGCAAAATGGAAAATATTTCTCATTTGGAACACCACAAAGGGCTTAGATGTGACAGTGATGAACATGGCACGTATCCTGGAATACTTGGCAGAAATGTTCCACAATGGTCTGTCGTACTCTTCCATTAAAATTCATGCTTCAGCAATTTCAGCAGAGTACAATACTGATCCACCTGTCTTCTCACATCCTCTCCTAAGGCAGTTTCTAAGAGGGATTAAAAACATCAAGCCTCCAAGGACACCACCACTGCCTACTTGGGACCTTAACTTTGTGTTGGAAAAACTAACACTGCCTCCCTTTGAACCAGCAGCATCTGCAGAGCTACAGTTCTTGTCTTGGAAGACTGCCTTCCTTCTGGCCATAACCTCAGCAAGAAGAGTATCTGAGTTACAGGCCCTCATGGCAGTACAGCCATTTACTATTTTTCATCAGGACTGAGTCTCATTGAGAACCATTCCTACATTTATGCCAAAGGTGGTATCCAGGGTCTCATTAAACCAAGCTATTCATTTGCCTACCTTCTTTCCGAATCCACAAAACAAAGGGGAGAAACTTCTGCACACCCTGGACATACACAGACAGTTGCGCTACTACTTGGACAGAACTAAATGTTACAGAAAAACTGACCAGCTGTTGGTAGCATATGCTGCTAGTGCACAAGGAAAAGCAATTTCCAAACAGACAATCTCAAAATGGATAGGGAATTGCATTCGTTTTTGTTACTCCTTTCATGGAAAAACTGTGCCAGCTAACATTAGACCTCATTCCACGAGAGCCACCACAGCCACCTCCACAGCCGCCTTAAGAGGGGTGGCTACCAAGGACATTTTAGAAGCTGCTACATGGAGCTCCGTGCATACATTTTCCAAGCATTACAATTTACCTTTATATTCCAGATCCAGAGCAGGCTTTGCTACGGCAGTCCTGCAGGGCATTTTAGCTACACCATCCTATACATAGATCCTCCACCCCCAGATTGGCTGTGGTATTCTACCCATATGTGATGACTGCAGATGCATCCTTGAAGGACATAGTACAGTTTTGTACCTACCATAAATGTAGATGTCTGATAGGTATGCATCTGCAGTCAGGTTTTCCCTCCCTCCTTCCCCTCTGTGGTATTTCTTGGGTAATACTCCCTCTTATAGCTAGCTGGGGTTATCTATTATGGTGTATTTGTTTTTTATTACTGTGCATGTTTGGAATATTTTGCATTTCTCCAAATTTAGCCTTCCTTAGAGGGCACCTGGCATCTGGGGCAAGAAAAACTGAGGAAGATGGCGTTGGCTGACTCTTTTATACCCCAGGCACTCTGACGTCGGGGAAAGGGCGACATCAGCCGACGCCGGACCGAGACTTTAGAATCCGGCCGACCGAAGGGCTGCCTGAGGCAGGACAACCCATATGTGATGACTGCAGATGCATACCTATCGGACATCTACATTTATGGTAGGTACAAAACTGTACTTTCTGTGGCTACCTGTGCTGCTTTTTGGTCAAGGGTGCCCTTGGATGATATCTGTTCTGCGGCCACTTGGGCTTCCTCTCATATCTTTATACCTTTATTACTCATTATAAGTTGGATTTGATATCCAGGGGGAGGGCATCATTTGGCTCTGCAGTGCTCCGGAATATCCTTCCTTGAGGACCTCCCACGTTTTGGTAGCTGGGGACTCTATCCCACAGGTTGCTGATCAAATGAAGTTAACTACTTCAGATAAAGAAGTTATGTACTCACCATAACGTTCCATCTGAGTAGGTTCATTTGTCAGCAGCCGACCCCCCCTCCATCCCCCTAACCTGTAGTTCGTCACCCGAAGGATTGTTGTTTCACTCCTAGTTGGTATCAGGTTAGGATGTTCAGGTGGTTTGTTGCTTTGGTATTGTGTGCTAATTGGGCAAACTCGATCTGAGGACTGGAGGGAGGTAGCAGGGTATTATGGGTAAGGGGAGGAGCTAGGAGCTGGGATCTCTAGCTTGGAAAGCTGCCGGCTTGGATCCAGATCGGATCCGATACCCACAGGTTGCTGACAAATGAAGTTACCTACTCAGATGGAACATTATGGTGAGTACATAACTTCTTTTTTCCTTTACTATGCTTAAAAGCCTTTTTGGTGTATTTGCTTTTGGTTGGAGGTATACCTTTGTGTTTTTATGTTTATTTGCTCCCCATTGGGGGCACCTGACATATGGAGCAAGAAAAACTGATGTAATGATGTCGGCTGCATGTTTTATACCCCTGACTTCATGGAAGAAGGGACAGCAACCGACGCAAGACCCAAGATTTGTTAATCAGGCCGACTGAGGGCAACCTGCAAGCAGATTACCCTAATGTAATGACTGCAACAGTGAATACACGCGAACATCTACATTTATGGTAAGTGTACACAACTGTACTTTTCACTGTGCTTGAGTGCATGTGCACTTGTGTGCGTGCGTGTGTGCGTGTGACTGGTATTGTGGAATCTCTGATAGGAGCAGTGCATACAGTAGATGTGCATGGACATGTGTGCATTCCCTTTGAGGAATGGCAGTGACATCATGACCCACTGGAAAAGATGAAGGCAAGCTGCAAGACAGAGATCACTTGCCCGTGCCTTGTGCTTAACTGCCACATAGGCCATGCCTGTGCAAGTGGCCATGCCATGCTGTACTACATGCCCGCACGCGCACACACACACACACACACACACACACACACACACACACACACACACACACACACACACCATTAATGGGTGCTGGGGAGGAAATAGCAGTATATTACCTTGACCTAATTTCCTTTTTTTTAATTTCTCCAAGTCTTTTGGGTTTCTAATACCATGATGGGAATGGACCCCATTCCTAAGTCAAAGTATAATTAAATTTCATGAAATTAGTATTGTTTCAGTCTTTGATGTCAGCCAGAATTACTCTTCACAGCACCCACAATGTGCCAGTAATGACGACTCCTGCAATTTGTACGGGGCTTACATGTATTAGTAACGTATCTAAATACAATTGTACGTTCTTTTTTATAAGACCCAGTGTTCCTACTACTACTGGAACTGCCTGGGTATCTTTCTTCCACATGGTTGTTATTTCTGCCTGTAGATCCTGATATTTTATGACTTTGTGTCTCTCTCTACACAAGACACTGTAGTCACTGGGTGTGGTGATTTCAATGATCAATGCTACTTTTGTCTTCTTTTCATGAACCACTATATCCAGTTTTCTATCATCTATCTTTTGAACTGTTGGAAGTGGGTGATCCCGTGTGATGTAAACTTCATCATTTTCTATGATGCTTTGTGGCTCATGTTTCCAGTGGTTTTTAGCCACTTCAATACCATAATGCTTGCACAATCCCCAGTGCAGCAGTCTTGCTATATTTTACACCTTTCAGTATACAAACCTTCTGCCATTAGTATGTCACAGCCAGCAATGAGGTGTGCATCTGTTTCCAATTCAGTTATACAAAAACCTATATTTGTCCGTTTCTCACACATGTTCAATGGACTTTGTAAACCAGCACGTATAGACCCCACTGTCTTGGGCCACCAGTATTAACCTTTCATTTCTTGATTTTAATTCACCTCTCTTTAACCATTCCTGTGTTCGTTCGTTCGTTCGTGAGCAACATGAGGTTCTTCCAGAAGTTTTCTATACTTGTAACTATATTTATGTATTTTCCACATTTCTTGCCTTCCCATCTGGTCCTTCACCTTATATTCTTCCTTTTGTTTTTGGTACTTTCTGTTGCTGCCTGATTTTTTATCTACTTCTGGTTTGCTTTACATCCCTGCTTGACACTGATATGCTTCTGCTAAATTAAGCAGAGAAGTCATCTTAGATTTGTTCTCCTCATGTTTCAAAACTTTCACGACATTTGGGTCTTGTGAGGTTAGCAGATATGTGTGGAGTCCCATGATTGCAGATCTATACATGTAATCATTTTCAAGGAGGCCCATCCCTCCTTTGGAGCGGGAAATGTATAATCTTGATATGCACTGATTTTTTTTAATAAGTCATTTAGTAAGCATGTAGCATCCTTCTTGTTTTCTTGTCTAAACTATCCAACACCTTTTGGGGCCAGTCAGTCACTCCAAAACTGTAGGTTAGGACAGGAAGAGCAAATTGGTTTATAGCTTGGATTTTGTTCCTAGATGTCAATGCTATTTTCAGGATTAATTTCAGTCTTCTGAAGTATTCCGTACTAAGTTTTTTGCATTTATTCATGTTTTATTTTTGATCCTTCATCAGTCCCCAAATATTTCTACACTCCCTCTTGCTCAAGTTCTTTTATATCACATTCTTGTCCCAAGCTGATGTTTTCTTGGTGTTGCACTTTTCCTGCTTTAAAGGTTGCTTTTGCACATTTATCAAGACCAAGTGACGTTCTTATATCATCTGAAAAAGTTTTGACAACTTGCAGCTGTACTTTCAGTTCCTCATATGATGAACTATACAGTTTTAAATCATCAACAAAGAGAACATGAGACGTCTTTACACTTGGTTGTTTTCTAGGAGCTAAATTATGGCTATGGCCTAAGCTGTTAAGTAGACAGTTTAATGGGTTAAGGCAAGGCAGAATAGTAGCGGTGATAGAAAGTCACCTTGTAATATCCCCCTTTGAATTTTTATCCCTGGGATAATAATTTGTCCTTTATCATAGCTTAATTGCAAAGTGGTCTGCCACTGTTTCATGGTCACTGTAATGTAGTCGATCTGTGTGTCTTATACAATTTTAAGCATTCTTTTATCCATGAATGTGGGATGCTATCAAATGCTTTTTTGTAGTCAATCCATGCCGTACTTGGATTCTTCCCCTTTTTACAGTTTATTTTATTTATTTTTATTTTATTTTACATTTGTTGACTGGGCTAGTCTAACTGGATATATGTCCATTTTCAGTAGAGGCCCGGGGAGAAAAGTTCCACATAAAACAAAGCAGAATATTGCAACTACAGATGCAGTTCACTTGTCAGACACAATAGTTGTCTATAAGGTAATATAGTAATTATGACAGATAAGAAACAAAATAAAAGGTGCATTTTTTTTGACCAAACACTAGTAGAAGAAAGAAAATATTTAGAAGGGTGTGAGACATTCAAAATCAAAGTTGTGTATATGTCACAGAAGAACAGATAATTATTTGCAAGGCAGGGACACATAATTTAAAGGCAGTGACACATTTGTAAAGGCCTTCATGGGTTCAGTTATCCTAATCTATAATAGTTTCTGAGAAGAATGAGTTTTGTAGAGTTTCAGGATAGCTATATGAGCAGACTAACAGAGGGGAAGGAGGTAATGGTCTTAAAAGTAGCTATGAGGCAAGTAGTATTTAATGCGTTTTTAATAAGTTCTCTGCTATGACTTTAACAAAAAACGATTCTTTGTTCTATATGATTTTCTTTTATTGCCCTTTTATTCTAGTGCCATAATTGAATTTTCTTCTAGATGACTATAAACTCTGTCGGCATCAGTTCCTGTTTATAGTTTATACGTTGTCAGAAGGCAAGTTATTGGTCTATAATTTATAGGGTAGCTTGCAGGTTCAATCTTAAGTAGAAGCATTGTTTTTCCTGTTAGCCAGGTTGGTGTCTGTTTGGGGTGCACATATAAGTAGATGTTCTTCGTGTTTCGCTGTTGCAGTCATCACACTTGGGTTATCTGCCTGCAGGTAGCCCGCAGTCGGCCCAAATACCAGAGTCTTGGGATTTCTGCATCTGATGCTGTTGCTTCTTCCATGACATCAGGTCGTCAGGGGTATAAAACATGCAGCCGACGCCATTATATCAGTCTTCCTTGCTGAGAAAGAGCCCGAAGCAGAAGCAGTTCACAAGTGCCAGTCAGCCACTACCTGAAATTTTCATTTTTTCGAGTTTCAGACCTGAAGTGTTCTAAAGCCAAGTACCCCATTGGAGATTATTTTTTTCTTGCTCTAACCGATGTCAGAAAAAATTAACAATTGTCTTGCCTGTGGATAGCAAATACCTCACAGAGATTTAAATTCTTACTGCGTTACCTGTTTAAGCCCAGACCACGACGTCCCTAGATGTCGGTTTTGTGCCTTGTTTAACGCTCGAACCATTCGTCGTTGGGCTATTTTTGTAGCTAAATTCTTTCGCTGTCGTTCTCTGTATTCCAAATTGGCTTCGGTAAGCCATCCGACTACCAATCTTCCGAAAAAGCACAAAGACAAAGAGACAGACAGCATAGGTCAAAAACTGCCTACGACACTTCCATTAAGCTTGTTGCCAGTCCACCGGTACTCAGTGAGGCGCCTTTGCAGCCCCTGATGCCCACTTCTGCAGATTCGCAGGCGTCTGCTGAGACCCAGAGTCTGGTATGCTGCGAGATGCTTCTTCGACTATGGATCCTGCGGAAGTATCTACCTTGGATGGGTCTGGAGCTGCTGTGCAGGCACCAGCTTCTGAGGGTGTATTCCGACCTACTGATATTCATATTAAACTGACAACTTCATTTCCTACTAAAACTACCGAGTTTCTCAGGCCAAGAGTTTGCACTATGCCTAGAAAACTGACTTCCAAAGCGCATGCTCATCCTCCCATGCCACGAAAACAAATTCTTAGAATGGCCAAAGACCTTATTACTCTAATTAGGGAAGCCAGCCTTCCCCTGATAAAAGACAAAGAATTGAATTTCCTTCTGATTCTACAGACCAGGAGTCTGATGACTCTGACCCTTCTGATTACCAGGACATACCCTTATCTACCTATGAGGATTCAGATGAATCCATTTCGTCTGCCTTCCTTCCAGAGGATTTCGCTTTTGGTGAAACCTTGCATACCTTAAGAGAGCATTTCCGCTGGGAATGCCAGGAGTATCCTCAGTCCAAAAAGAGACTCGGGGAATTTTTAGATTTGCCTCAGCACAGGCCTCTAGCTAGGGTCTATATCATAACATTGAAGTTCTCTAACATTGAATGTGATTATAGCGAACCCTAAACATCGAAGTGTGAAAACATCGAACAGTCAGAATAGCAAATTTTTTTCCCAGGGAAAAAATTTGCTATTCCGAGAAACATACACACAGCACAAACACACACAAAAACAGCCATCCACACACATACTCTTAAAATCCTACACCTAAACTAAACTTTACATACAGTACTAGCTATCCACTTACTTTAACCCAACCCTAACCCTAAGGTCCGTCACTATCGCACACTCACCTCACCTGCTCCCTAACCCTAACTCACCTAACCCGCCCCCTAACCTACACACAATTGCACACTTAGCTGACCCGCACCCTAACTCACCCAACCTGCCCCCTAACCCTAACCTACACACAATCGCACACTTACCTGAACCCGACCCGTAATGCTCCAACATATCGAACGCTGAAAACAGCGAAGCCACAGCAACGGTCCACCGAATTCTTTCCCTGGGAAAGAATTCGATGTCCTGCACCTTCGCTGTTTTCAGCGTTCGACATTATGGGTTCGATATTATAACATTCGATGTTAGAGAACTTCGATGTTATAATATAGACCCTCTAGGTGTATACCCCCTGTCCTGGATATTGTAGACAATGTCTTCTTGGAGTCCAGTCTTACTCCTGACACCTTACCACCAGCTCCTAGAAAACCTGACAGGTACTACACAGTACCTGATTTTCACAAATTTCTCTTTAAGAATCCTACTGCGGATCCGGAGACCATTTCCCAGGAACCTAAAGGTATTAAGGCTACTACAGCCAAAAGCCCTACCCCTTCAGACAGGAATTCTAGAGCTTTAGACAGAATGGGGTAAGAAGGTATATACCTCTGCAACCTTTGCCGTCAGGGCTTTGAATTGCCAATTTTGACACATGGTCCAGGAGACCATGGAGAAATCCTGCACAGTTTCCCCAGAGCACTGTCTGGTTTAGTGACTTGTTTAGAGTCAACACTGTGGAAACTGAGGCTGAGGGATTTAAACCTTGAAGAACAGGAGATTACTCATTAACAGCTCATAGCCTTAATCCTCGGAGCTAAATGCCTGATCCTAAAAATGAAACACAACAATATTCAGTTCTAGGGGACTTGAATCCATAATGTTTAGCACCTGTAACCACCAATGCACTGTTGATTTCTGGTGTAGCTCAGTATGTAAATATGTATTCACTTGTGCCTAGAAAGGGAAGTACATAATTTCTTATCGGATAAATGACACTTGAAAAGTGCCAGTGTGGAAAGAAAGTGTGCAGCACTGATGTTTAATATGACAGGTAGCTCAGAGATAGACTGTGTGTGTGTGTGTGTGTGTGTGTGTGTGTGTGTGTGTGTGTGTGTGTGTGTGTGTGTGTGTCTCTCTCAAACTTTGGAAGACCCAAGTTACCACCTGCCGTAACATTAAAGGTTCTCCTTGCTGTTATATTAGAGTCAGCATTCATTTAGCTGAGAAGATAACCGCTCAGGAAATTGCTTTGACACTGAATGGGAAAATAAATCACAGTAAAAAGAAATGTGCAAGGAAATTTAGTTTCCTGATGTCTGTCACATGTCATGGAATGATGTCTCTACCAGGTTTTGGTGTCCCATGTTTATTAGTTTCAGATTTTTGTAGAAGTGTACTCGTTTCAAAATCTTGTAGAAGTGTACATTTGGCATAATATTCACTGTGCCATGCAAGGCATTGTTTGTTTAGTAGTACATGTCCACCACCTGTTGGTAAGCTTTTGCTGGCTAGGCGCTACATGCTCAGGGGCATGTTAAGCCCTGCTACACTGCTTTTTGTGGTCGCACTGTTTGCAACGGTTAGACTAAGCACAAAACCTAAAGGGTGACTGGTTATGTGGCCTTTACACTTGACCCTTGCAGTATACACAGTGCTGCGGTAAGTTTTTGTCAGGCCTCTGTATTGTTTTTAGTTTGATTTCATGCTTAACAGCATTTTGCCCTTCCAGCGACTGTACTGCCACCCATTGTTGGACACATTACTGATAATGATGTTTGTGTTTCTCTTACTTCTTTTTCATATGCCTTTTTGTTGCTTTGTTTCTTTCTATTTACGTATGCGATGTATGCAGCTTTGGCCACAGAAGTAGATGTGGTTTGGCAGTAGCCAGCTCACCCTGTACCTACCTTGTCATAACCTGTTTGGTCCCCAGCATTCTCCAGACACACCTTTCTGCAGCAGGATGTTGGTCACCCATTGAGGGAGAGTGACCTGGAGGGGGAATCCTTGGTATCCTCTTTTGGGCTGACTCTGATGGGGGTGTTATCCTCCCATGGGGGGCATCATGAGGGATCCTTGTATGTCACCCAGCAGGAGGTGGAAGGTTAGGTGATGGCCATGGCTGACCAGTGGATAGATACCAACATTGTCATTGTAGAACACATCCTTGTGTGACTGACAGTCACAGAGCTGTTTATCTTGATCTGTAGGCTGACAATGAGTGGGGCCAGCCTTGACGGTGGTCACTGAAGTGACTGATCTTAGGTTGGTTGCAGCACTGTGCAGTGTGGCAGTCATCCATCACCCCACCCTGTCACCATCATGGCATTCCCTTTCCTTCTTTGTCAGTTCCTCCAGCATTTGTAGTCCAGTAATCCCCATCATCATTTAATTGTCCTGACTCAGTCTGCCTGTCTTTCATTTGTCGTCTTCTCTACATTTATTTCAGCATCTCTCCAGCCAGTCTGTCTTCTTTTTTGTGTTTGTCTGCCCCTACTGCCATTCCTATACCCTCTTTTCTACCCACTCCTTCCCCATGTTACATTACCCCCCACACCCTTTTTGAAAGTATGTATAAAAAGAGAGGGGAACACATGTCCCAAAAGTATAACATTACTTCCCCATCCCATGTCACTTTTTCTCTCTTTCCTATTGTCCTTCTGTGTGTTCCTCTGCTTGCACTTCTCCTGTACGCCCATTTCTAATATAAAAGTAGTAAGAATTTTCCCATGTAGCCATTAATGGGACTGTCAGTTATAGCTGTTCTGGTGCAGCATTTCACTTGTGAACATGCATTTTTGCAAGCATGCTACATGCACTGAACTGGCCTCATGTGGTCACATGACTGCTGTGACATATCCCCGGCCATTATATGTGACCTTTTGTGTTTTTTGCCTGTGAATTGCCTACTCATCACTCAGTGTTGCTCCAGCTTGATCATTGTTCGCCTGCATTGCTGAACTTCAGGTGAACTATTTGGCCGTTGTATACCCATATGTGCAGTTCTTCTCAGTCCTGCCCAAATAACTTTCTAGTCCATGTATTCTTCTGCTTACATAATATGCCCTATAATCTGTTTAATTTGGGTCTGCAGTTTTATTTATTTTTTTCATTTTTTCTTTATTTTGTCCCAATGTTAAGTTGTCAATCTCGCCTTCATTCTTGCTTGATGGGTTCGGAGCCGATCCCTCGGCTCCGACTCGGCACTTGCTTTAGCTCGAGAACTCCTTTTACCAGCTCGAGGCAGCCCCATATCCCATGATGCAAGGCAGGAAGTTCCCAGATCTCGTTTGCCGCTTCGCTTGGGAGGTCTTCTCTTTACCAGCTCCTGGTAAGTAGTTCACATTTGTGATATTTAAGCCCCTTTTTTAGTTAAAACTAATTTTTGATAGTTTAATTTCAATTTTAACCTTTTTCTGACAGAAATCCCTGTCTCTTTTAATTTTTTTTAGTCAGTCAATTTTCCCTATCCCTTCCCCCCCCTGTTAGGGTGTGTGTGTTGGTGTTTTTTACTAAATACCTCTTGGTATTAGTTTAATTTAATTTGACTGGTGTGTGTGTGTGTTGTGTTTAGGCACCATGTCTAAGGAGAGGGTTTCAGGTTTTAAGAAGTGTGACTCGTGCTGTCAGAAGATGTCTCTGACAGACGGTCACACTTCTTGCCTGTACTGTTTGGGCCCTCTTCACCTGCAGGACTCCTGTGCTATTTGTCACTCCTTCAGCCAGAGAGTCCTGCAGGAGAGACGCAATAAGTTGATTCTCAGGGGTCTTCTTAAGCCGGAGGGCTCTCTGGCTAAGTCGGCTCCACAAAAATCAACCAAAACTGCCAAGGCCCAGGCTTCTGTTTCTAAGCCTGCGGCCTCGGCTCCGACTCGTATAGAGTCGAGATCGGCTCCGGCTGGAGCCAATTCTGGATCCACAAAGCTTTCGGCGCCGATGGCTATCGGTGCCGAATCTGCTTTGGCCACTGTGGTGTCGGCTCCGATCGGCTCCGACACCCACGGCACGGACATCGGTGTCGGCTCCGATCGGCTCTGACACCCATGTGGCACAGGCATCGGTGTCGGCTCCGATCGGCTCCGACACCGTTACCTTGGTAGCTGTATCGGCTCCGGCTGGGGCCGATACATCGAGACGTTCTGCCGGCTCCGGGAAATCGGTGCCGACAGGATCAGTAGTATCGGCTCCGATGGCCCATTCCAGGAAGAGGTCGAGGTCTCCTTCCTTGGAGCCGATACTTTCGGCTCCGGCTTCGCCTCTTCTATCGGAGCGGAGCCATCGGAGCCGATCTTCAAGGTCATCCAGGTTGTCAGATCATGACCTAGAGAGAGTGGTCAGTAGATTGCTCAAGTCACAGGTACTGGCCCAAATGCTACACAGTCCGTCTCAGCAGACGACTGTTGGTCCACACCTCGTTACAGTTCCTCCTTTGACTCTACCCCAGAGTTTGGAGTTGGAGTCTTCGGGCATGGTTACTGCTACGGCTGGAGGACGGATACCTCCTTCTGTCCCTTCAGCCCCTACTCTTATCTCCTCTTCCTTAGAGGGATTCGGTGGTCGGGCTTCCATGGTCTCCTCCGAGGGGGTGAGTGGCATCGGACCCTTGTCCGAGCCCGCTCTTCCCCTTGGAGCCTCGGCCTTGGTGAGCTCGGCTCCGACATCTGCCTCGGAGACTTCCTTTTCGGTGGCCCCTGGAGTTCCTAGCTCTTCGGAGCGGGTTCTCTCGGACCTGCCTGGAAGGGGAGCATTCGAGGTGATGAAGAGTGTACTGGCCACTGGTATCAGTCAGCAGTCTCTTCCCGTAGCTCCTCCCTCTATTGTACCTGTTGACATCTCTGCCACTTCTCTTGCTACAGGACCCAGAGATCCTCCGCCTCAGGTTTCCCCATTGGGAATTTCCCCCTCTTCCGAGGATTCTCCTGATGTTTCGGGAGATCCTCCTAGGAAGAGGACTTGTAAGAGGAAGCATGTAGACTCCCCGAGTCTGTCACTGGATACTGACTTTGATGAGTCAGAGGGATCCCCTAGATCCCCCTCTGAGGATGTCTCCTTCTCAGACATCCTAGAACTTCTGAAACAGAGGGGAAACTGGCCCACCAACAATCCCTCTGAGGATGAGTCAGTATACCTAGAGGCGTTTGGATCTCGGCCCTCCACCTCCTGGGTGTCTCCGCCTTCGACCCCCTTATGCAGGTTATTGCACGAAGGCGTGGACAGCTCCTGACTCTGTAGAGCCAGTCCCTAGGAGGCCTTCTAAATTTATCACTGCCCCTAGTGACAAACAATTCCTTACCAAAGGTGTCCCGCTGATGCCATGGTGGTGGCTGCCACCAAAAGGAACTTGCAGATCCTTCCGTGCCCGTCCATCCTCCTAATAAGGACTCTAGGACCATGGATAGGTATGCAAGCGGATGTTTTCCTCAGCGACCTTTGCTATGCGTTCGCTGAATTATCTTTGTCACTTCACCAGACTCCAGAGAGATATCCTGAAGGAGCTGGGAGAAGTAGTTCAGGATCCTACAGCTGCAGGGGCCCAAGAAAAGATTGCTTCGCAGCTAGGAACCCTCAATTCCATTGCTAACTCCTCCATGCGGCTAATATCTTATGCTGCGGATGGTACTAGTAGAGCCGCAGGCACAGGTGTGGCTCTTAGTCGCCAAGCCTGGATGCGGCTATGTGATTTTGCGGATCCCTTTAAGGCGTCCTTCACAAATTCTCCCTTTGATGGGTCAGCTTTGTTTGGCCCTCAGGTGAAGGAGACCTTGACCAGGTGTGAGCAGGACGGCAAGACTCTTTCTGCTGTTGGAGTCCGTTTTTCCACCCCTTCTAGGCCTTATCCCAAAGGACAGAAGGGTGGGAAGATGTGGTTCCGTAAATCCCAAGGAGTCACGCCGAATTCACGTGGTCAGTTTACCCCTAGAGGCAGAGGGGGTAACAACAACAGACGCCGCTCTAGAGGCAGAGGGGTCGAAGAACCAGGGCAACAGGGAGTCTCTTCCTGAGAAGCCCTTTCAACATCCCTGAGGTGTTGCCCGGCTGTCCCTCCTTGGAGGCAGTCGGGGGAAGATTATCACTGTACCCAGAAGCCTGGCATTCCCTCACTCAAGACAGATGGGTACAGTCGATCATATCCAAGGGTTACATAATTCCTTTCGAGGAAAGTCCCTTCCCCTCAAGTTCCCTTCCAGATGTACCACCCGGTCTAAGGGACATTGCAGAGTTAGAAATCGCAAAACTACTGCAAAAAAGAGCCATTCAGCCAGTTACAATAGACCATTCAGAGCCGGAATCTACTCAAGGTTCTTTTGGTCCCCAAAAGACGGGAGACTGGAGACCAATATTGGATCTCAGCAGACTCAACAAGTCTGTCAGGAAGACAAGATTCGAATGGTCACTCTTCAGTCAATTCTGCCCTTCTTACAGAAGGACAACTGGATGTGCTCAATAGATCTTCAGGATGCGTACTATCACATCAAAATTCACAGACGCTCCAGGAGATTTCTCCGCTTTCGGCTGGGGTCCAGTCATTTCCAGTTCAGAGCCCTGCCCTTTGGTCTCACTACAGCCCCCAGAGTGTTCACCAAATGCATGGCAGTGGTCACGGCTCACCTGAGATGACAAGGATTCCAGGTGTTTCCGTATCTCGACGACTGGCTCCTGTCAGCCACCACCAGGCATCAGCTTATACAAGCCAGGGATTACACAATAGACCTTTGTTCTCATTTGGGCATCTCAGTCAACTTCGAAAAGTCATCCTTATCGCCCTGCCAGTCTATTACCTTCATAGGCGCAAACTTAAACACTGTTCGGATGTCAGCTACCCTTACAGAACAAAGAGTTTCAGACATTCAGACTCATGTCAGGATCATTCTGGCCAGCAAGAAGGTACAGGCCAGAATGGTTCTAAAGGTATTAGGTCTCATGGCTGCGGCCATTACTCTTCTTCCCTGGCTCGATTCTACATGCGCCTCCTTCAGTGGATGCTGTTCACACAGTGGTCATACCAGCAACTCCCAATGCGTCACCAGATTCTGGTGACACAAACATGCAAAGAACATCTTGCTTGGTGGATCACATCGTCTCAGGTTCACCAAGGCAGGTGCTTTGTACCTCCGTCCCCGATAGCCACTGTCACCACGGATGCCTCCCTGATCGGGTGGGGGTCATTATCAGGGCAGGATGGTTCATGGGGCGTGGCAACCGCTCGAGTACCATCTGCACATAAATGTCCTGGAGATGAGAGCAGTGCTTTTAACGTTGCAAGCCCTCAACGACTTTCTTCCCGTAGGGACAATTGCAGTCCTCACAGACAACATGTCTGTAGTTTGGTATATCAACAAACAGGGCGGAACCAAGTCCTACCCCTTGTGTCGAGAAGCGCTCAAACTATGGCAATGGGCGATCTCCTCTCATCGGTTTCTGGTAGCAACGCATATCCCTGGGAAAACCAACATTATAGCGGACAGATTGAGCAGAGCTATTCTCATGCCTCACGAGTGGTCTCTCAAGCAATCCATAGCGGAAGAGATTTTTCTGGAATGGGGTCGTCCATGTTGCGATCTTTTGCTACTCCCCAAAACAGCAAATGTCCAGACTTCTTCAGCCTCTTCCTCTTTCAGGCCATCCCCCCAGAGACGCTCTGACCCAGGATTGGCCCCAGGGACTTCTTTATGCCTTCCCTCCATTTCCTCTGATCCCTCAGGTGATCCAGAAAGCTACCGCTTTGAGAGCCAAATTGATTCTCATTGCCCCTTACTGGCCTCGACAAGTTTGGTTCCCGTTCCTCCATCGTCACCTTTTGGTGCAGCCGTGGCATCTGGACCCAGTGCCAGATCTACTGATTCACCAATCCGGTCAGCTGCACCGGTCAATCCCTTCTCTCAACCTCACAGCATGGTTGCTCCACTTCCTTCCTTAGCCAGGCTTCCTTTGATCTCTAACCCAGTTAGAGATATCATAGTAGCTTCACTAAAATCCTCTACCAGGAGGATTTACACAAGCAAATGGAACGTTTCTCTTATTGGGCTAAGGCCCAAAATATTGATCCTTTTACTGCCCCTGTTCAGGCAGTTCTGGACTTCTTAGCAGAGATTTTTCATGCAGGCTCCTCTTCTTCAACAGTCAGAGTTCAGTTGGCTGCTATTTCTAATTTTCATGTCGGGATAGCAGATCATAATATTATGTCCCATAGGCTCTGCAGGGCCTTCTTGAAAGGAATTTTCCTACTAAAGCCTCCAATCAGGAATCCTCCTCCTCAGTGGGATCTAAATTTAGTGCTGACATCCTTGATTCTTCCCCTTCGAGCCAGCTGTTTCTTGTTCCCTGAAATATCTTTCTTGGAAAACGTTATTCCTAGTGGCTATTACATCTGCCAGGAGGGTGTCTGAACTTCATGCTCTTTCAGTTCGACCCCCCTATTTGATTTTTCACAAAGACAGAGTATCCTTGAGAACTAATCCATCCTTTTTACCTAAGGTCGCTTCAAAAAACAATCTGAATCAATCCATTGATCTCCCCGTATTTTTCCTAAGTATTCAGATAGAGCTGAACAAAAGCTACATTATCTTGGCGTCCACCGTCAGCTCAGATATTATTTGGACAGAACAAAAAAATTTAGAAAATCTGATCAACTTTTTGTTTCCTATGCGGATAATAAAAAAGGCCTACCTGTTTCTAAAGTGACTTTGTCCAGATGGCTTTCTTCGGTCATCACTGAAATTTATACGTTCAGGGGAAAACAGCTGTGCTCAAAACCTAAAGCACATTCAACTAGGAGTTTAGCTACTTCTACAGCTTTTCAAGCTAGACTGCCTTTGGACACTATTTGTGCAGCGGCCACTTGGGCCACTCCTCACACTTTTGTTTCCCATTACAAATTGGACTTGGCCTCCAGGGACAGAGCCAGTTTTGGCTCTACAGTCCTCAAGAGTTTGTTCCATTGAGCCACCCAGGATAGAGGTGCTAGGGACGGTCCCATCAAGCAAGAATGAAGGCGAGATTGACAACTTAACATTAAGTTATGTACCTACCATAACGCGTTCCATGTTAGTTGTCTTCTCGCCTTCTTTCTTGCGACCCTCCCTCCTTCCCCCTGGCCTGGACAGACCTTGTATAAGAAACTATTATGCTAAAGACCATTCAGACCTGGTCCTTTTTCCATCTGTAAGTTTCTTCTTCCTTTGGGAAGTATTTTATGCTTGGTGTTATTGCCCTTTTGTCAACAAACGAGATCTGGGTACTTCCTGCCTTGCATCATGGGATATGGGGCTGCCTCGAGCTGGTAAAAGGAGTTCTCGAGCTAAAGCAAGTGCCGAGTCGGAGCCGAGGGATCGGCTCCGAACCCATCAAGCAAGAAAGAAGGCGAGAGAAGACAACTAACATGGAACGTTATGGTAGGTACATAACTTCTTATTATAAAACTGCAGAACAAGTAGTAGTTAGAAATGTCTTAGACTTGAGGATGTTACATTCGCTGGAGTAATTTTTAGCAAAGCTTACATTTTTACAATCTAAAATTTCAGATATAGTTGGACACCATATGAGTAAATAAAGCCAAAATGTCTGCCTGAAGTGTTTACATAACTGTCCCTTGAGAGTAAGTCTCTGCACTCTTACTCTGACTTTGCAATATCACTACAGTAACATATTTGTTAATCTTACAAAACTGTAAAAATGCCTTTCTATAAAGTCAGTGGAGTATTTCTTTCGGTAGCTTTCAGATGTTTTGAGGTGGTAGTTGAATTTTAGCCTGTTGGCAATGTGAATGAATGAGCATGTGTCAGTGTGGTTTGTGATGTAAAATGCTTGTGACTAAGATTGTGTTGGTGTGGTTTATTTCATTTATATAAATGTATGATTGTCTATGTATTAAGTGATGGTTTTATGAAGATGTTTCTTGTTAAAAAAAAAAAAAAAAAAAAAATTGAATAATTTATGTAATATTGCTTAAGTTATATGATACATAACAATGTATGTGAAGTATAATGTTTGCTATGTTAATATAGTTTGATTACTTTTATATGAATGTAAATTTGCCCATGTAACAAGTGTTAAATAAATGTTTTTTTTTTTTTTCAAACACCTTTACTGAATTATATATTTCTGTCTGGTAACTGGGCTCCGGCAATACCCCATTTATAAGAGAAAGGCCAGCAAGAAAAGCCACAAGTACCTTCCATACCAGTATAATGTTAAATATGAATGTAGTCTGTATAGTGCACCCAAGTATAATATTTTTTCTGTCCACACATTTGCTGTTTTAACATAAGTAATGCAGTGAAATCAGTATTTCAGTGTTAATGTAAAATGCATTTATACCTTGGGTGTAAACTTGTCCAATATCATGAACCATTCACTGTGTAGAAAGAAAAACAAAACATTTTTGTGTACATAATTTGTCAACCTTTGTACAAAAGACGCTATCTCTGAGGCTTGCAGTTTTTTATGGTATTTAACATGTAATTGACTTTGACTTGAGTTGTGGGCCATAACTAATCTATGGTTCACTTGAGAAGTGGATTTCAAAAATTTCTCCTCGGCATCTCAAGAGCAAAGCCTGAGAGGTGAATTTCTTGAAAATCATTTTAAAAATACACAGCAGACTGAGTTTATACTGTAGGATCCAAGGCACTATTTTATTCTGAGGTTCATGAACTCGGGTACTTTTGTTTGACTTTTCCAAGCTGCTACTGTTATTTAAATGTTACAGAAATTAATAAAGGCTGCCAAGTCCAAGTTCATCTCTGTTCATCTGATGGCAATAAAGTATGTTGCAGTAGTATTAATGTATTCCTGCACAGTGCTTTATTGATCACTAATTAAAAAAAAACACCTTATAGCCCCCCTTGATTTTAGAACAAATAACAATTTGTGTTTGCAGGGTCAAAAGCAGTTCTTGTGATAATATGCTTTTCTATGTTGATTGGCTCACTCCTTTAGCTCTGGTTGCCTTCCTAACTGTCTTAGTAGACTTTCTATCTGCGTTCTCATTGAGCATAAGCAGTTTTCATTGCTGGACCAGGGATAAAATCTTCACAAAGGACATAAATTTAAAAAAAATGTTTGACTTTGTCTGGAATTATGCAGGTACCCTGGTGTTCCTATCTCTGGCATTCATATTTCTGATTCCCTATTATCCAGTGTCATCAGAACTTGCATCTGAGCTCTGGTATTTTTTTATTTTTTTTTTAAGTTGGCAGTCTTGAATCAGTGGCCTGCCTCAGTTTTCCTCCCTCTGGCTAGCTCCATGTCCTTCACTGAGGTTCCTGATGCTAGGTCCCTGGGTACCACTGTACTCCATGTCTTCAGTGCTAGAGGTCCAGATACCATTTTTTCTTCCATGACCCAAGCATTGGCAGTTGCCTGACTTGAGATCATTCAACAGGCAAATGCTCCCCACATTGCCTTCAGGCCAGTAAAGAAGCTTTTCCATACTATCTACCCCACACTGACAGCTGTCATTCTGGGACTCCCCCAACAGCCTTTTGTACTGCACCTTCCATAGGAGCTTTGTTGTTGTCTGACTTCGAGCCAGCTGACCAAGGAAATCATAAGCCAAAACAAACATTCAGCACCTGTAATTGACATTATGTGGAGAACTTAGATGATGACAATAATGATAAAGGAGGCAGCTTATCCTAACCCCCAATAATCCTAAATTTGGCGAATATTCTGCAAATGATGCTACATGTATGGCTGGCCATCTGACCTCATCCCTTCTTCACAGTGTCATTTCCAACAAACTTCCCACTTTACCCCTCCCCTGTATCTCCTGGATAGTTCTTTCCCATGGTAGATATTTTAAAAGATGCTGCAAGAATTCTAAAGAAGAAGCTGGGACAATGGTCACTGTCTCTACAAAGTCAGATCATATTTTCTGCTCATCAAGGGAGCAGGTTAGGCAGTGTCTCCAAAAACAGGCACTATTGATGTTCTTCGTGTTTCACTGTTGCAGTCATCACACTTAGATTATCTGCCTGCAGGTAGCCCTCAGTCGGCCCGAATACCAGAGACTTAGTATTTCTGCATCAGTTGCTGTCGCTTCAGGACTGATGTCAGATCGTCAGGGGTATAAAAAAGGCAGCCGACGCCATTACATCAGTCTTTCTTGCCGAGGAGCCCGAATCAGAAGCAGCTCGCATGGGTGCTGGTCAGCCGCTACCTGAGTTTTCGTTTCCGAACTGACTAATCCTGAAGTCTTCTAAAGCTAAGTACTTCATTGGGGATCCTTTTTTCTTGCTGTAACCGATGTTAGAAAAAGTTAACAATTGTCTTGCCTGTAGAAAGCAAATACCACACCGAGATTTCCATTCTTACTGCGTCACTTGTTTAGGCCCAGACCACGACGTACCTCGCTGTCGGTTTTGTGCTTTGTTCAACGCCCAAACTATTCGTCATCGGGCCCTTATCGTTGCTAAATACTTTCACTCTTGATCTCCATATTCTGTAATGGCTTTGGTAAACCATTCGACTACCGATCTTCCGAAAAAACATAAGGATAAAGACAGAGACAGACCGCACACATCCAAAACTGCCGACGACGCTTCTGTTAAGCTAGTAGCCAGTTCGCCGGTACTCAGTGAAGTGCTTTCACAGCCCCTGATGCCCGCTTCGATGGTTTCGCAGGCCGCTACCGAGGCCCGTTCGGAGTCCAGTATGCCGCGAGACTTTTCTTTGACTACGGAACCTGCAGATGTCTCTACCTTGGATGGGTTCGGAGTCACTGTGCAGGCACCGGCTTCCGAGGAAGTTCTTCGCATTACCGATATTCGATACAAACCAATGACTTCTTTCACGTCTTCAGTTCTGTCTAAAACTACCAAGTTTCTAAGGCCAAGAATATGAGCTACGCCTAAACAAAAAAGACCAATCTCAAGCACCTGCTTCCTTGCCACAACATTAAATGCTTAAAATGGCAGAAGACCTGATTATGCTGATTAGGGGAAGCCAGCCTTCCCCTGCTAAGATAAAAAGAGACAGGTCCCCAGCAGCTTTAACTGACCAAGAGTCCGATGTCTCTGAGGTTTCTGAATATGAAGACATGCCTTATCTGCTTATGAGGATTCAGATGCAGAGGACTCCATTCCCTCTGCTTCCCCTCCAGAGGATTTTTCTTTTGGTGAAACCCTACGTACTTTAAGAGAACATTTCCACTGGGAATGCCAGGATTATCCTCAGTCCAAAAAGAGACTCAGAGAATTTTTAGATTTGCCACAACATAGACCTTTAGCTATCCCTCCTGTTCTGGATGTTGTGGATGATGTCTTTATGGAATCCAGTCTAACTCCTGATACTTTTCCCCCTGCTCCAAGGAAACCAGACAGGTACTACAGAGTCCCTGACTCTCACAAATTTCTTTTCAAAAATCCTACTGCTGACCCAGAGGTCATTTCCCAGGGGTCTAAACGTATAAAAGCAACTACAGCAAAGAATCCCACTCCTTCAGACAGGGATTCCCAAGCTTTAGACAGATGGGGTAAAAAAAGTATACACCTCTGCAATTCTCGCCATTAGGGCATTGAATTGCCAGTTTCACATGCTGAAATACCAGCAACATATTATGGAACTTATTAAGCAAAAATTATCTACCTTTACAGACTGTGCAGAAAATAAAGAATTACAGGAGCTTATGCGTTCTGCAAGCCAAGTTAGCAAGCATACCTTGCAATGTGGCTTTGATGCCCTAGAAGCATCTTGCAGGGCAAAAGTCACTGGTTCTGTACTGAGAAGGCATACTTGGCTTAAGGAGCAGATCTTGCCAGATCATGTCAAATCAAAATTACTAGACGCTCCTTTGAACAAGGACAACCTCTTTAGCACCAAAGGAGAAGAGGTTCTATAAAAGATGGAAGAAAAAGCTAAGTCTATGCAGACAATCAAAGATTTTTTTGCAAGTGCAGCCTCCAAGATTCAGTTGGCATTGCCCCTCAAAACATTGGTCCTTTCCAGCCCCTTCAAGGCCATCTCAGTCTAGACCCAGGGGAAACGACCTCCTAGATTACAGTCTTAGGGTATGCAGAGATCTAAGCAATGGAGTACCTCCACTTCTAAAACAGGGAGTGCTAAGCCACCCCCTTAAGGAAATAATTCACAATGACTTCTCAACTCCACTCCTCACTTCTGCCCAATTGCTCGTGCCCATAGGAGGAAAATGTGCTCATCATGCAAAAAATTGGACCTCCATCACCAAAGACCGATGGGTCCTCAACATTGTATCCCAGGGGTACAAATTTTATTTCCACTCACTGCCAACCCCAAAAGGGTACCCAGTCCTTCCTCCAAACCAGTGGGCAGAGGCACAAAACCAAGTTCAATCTCTGCTCTCCATAAGGGCAATTCATCCTGTTCCTGCAGAACAGATAGGTCAACGGTTTTATTCCAGACTTTTCCTGGTACCCAGAAAAGAGGGCACTTGGCGCCCAATTTTAGATCTTTCCACTCTAAACACCTTCCTGATGGTACCAAAATTCAAAATGCTCGCCCTTCAGCAGCTTCTTCCTATACTGGTTAGCCTGGTTAGCCACCCTAGACCTAAAAGAAGCCCATCTGCACATCCCTATCAGAGACTCATGCAAGAAATACCAACATTTTAGGACAGGATCTATGCATTATTAGTTCTCTGCACTTCCCTTTGGCTTATCCACTGCACCCAGAGTCCTTCACAAAATGCCTGGCTCCAGCCATTGCCTATTGCAGACAGAGAAAGATTCAAATTTACCCTTACTTGGATGATTGCCTGATTCAGGCAGACAGGAAAAGCTGTTGCAGCACCTGACATTTGTAAAGAACCTTCTAACCTCCCTCGGGTACACTATCAGCGAAAAGAAATCAAAACTAGTCCCCAGTCAAAAGATTGTATTCCTGGGAGCAAGCTTGGACACAGCATCTCAGATGGCATTCCTTACTCCAGAAAAACAAGCTTATCTAAAAAGCTGCTTTGCTCAAATGGCCACCAGAACCCAGCTATCCGCAAGGAAAATCCTGTAGGCCCTAGGGCTCATTGCTCTAATTCCATATGCCAGACTGCATATGAGGAAACTTAAGTGGTGCTTAAAAAGTCTTTGGTGCCAACATTCTCAGGACCTGGAAACCGTCATACCTGCCATACCTTGTCTAAGGACAGAGTTTCTTTGGTGGGAAGCAGCATGCAACCACAACAAGCGACTTCCCTTTACACAACCCCACGCTGCCCAGACCCTAACCTCAGACACATTAGACTCTGCCTGTGGGGCACAT
Source organism: Protopterus annectens (assembly GCF_019279795.1). Classification (NCBI taxonomy): domain Eukaryota; kingdom Metazoa; phylum Chordata; order Ceratodontiformes; family Protopteridae; genus Protopterus; species Protopterus annectens. The sequence continues at coordinate 622,858,381 of NC_056750.1, read as the reverse complement.
CTAGAAGACAAGTGCATTCAAGGGCCACTGGAGCCCAAGTCAAATTCATCTGCACATCAACCAGAAAGAGATGCTAGCTGTACAGCACACTCTGACAGCTTTCAGATCCCTACTCTCACCAGGACCCCTGCTAATAAAAACAGACAACACCACAGTTATGTGGTACATCAACAATTAGGGGAGAACCCACTCTTACCCACTCTGCAGGCTAGCCATGGCCCTGTGGAACACGGCCTTGGACATGCATATTCATCTGCAAGCTCAATTCCTGCCAGGCAAATAAAACTCTCTGGCAGATGACTTAAGCAGAAATCTCCTAAACCCACATGAGTGGCAATTAGACCCCAGCACTTTCAGCCTTCTAACCCAGAAATGGGGGACCCCGGAGGTGGACCATTTTGCCTCCCCCTACAATCACCAGCTCAGCAAATTCTGCACCAGGACACCTCACAGCAGGGCCTGGAAAGTGGATGCCCTATCCCTTCCAGTGGGTAAACCTCTCAATCTATGCATTTCCCCCTCTGCCTCTTTTCACAAGAATATTCCTCAAAATAAGACAGGACAGACCAAAGGCAATCCTGATTGCCCCGGACTGGCCATGCCAGCACTGGTACCCACTACTGCGCAGTCTGTCACCGGTGCCACCCTGGCACCTACCCCAGATCCCAACCCTCCTCACTCAGCAGGAGGGACAAATCTTGCATCCGCAACTGCAAACCCTGAATCTTGCAGCCTGGCTTTTTCCTTGAATTCTCCCCCAGTTACCAGCCTAAGCAAGCAGGTGCTGGACATCATTCTTGAAGCCAGAAGACCCAGTCCAGGGAAATCCTATGCTGATAAGTGGAAAAGGTATTGTTCCTGGAGTCTATATAAAGGAGAGGACACAGCACTGCCCTCCTTACCTAATCCTGGATTACCTAGCAGATCTACTCCACAAAGACCTATCATTCTCTTCCATTAAGATCCATGCCTCTGCCATCCCGGCTCATTACAACACTGAGCCACCTCTCTTCTCTCACCCTCTCATCAAACAGTTCTTGAGAGGGGCAGACAACTTAAGGCCACCAAGGAGACCCCCTATCCCTGCTTGGGACCTTAACTTTGTACTGGAAAAGCTCATGCTACCCCCATTTGAGCCTGCAGCATCAGCAGAATTAAAATTCCTCTCTTGCAAAACAGCCTTGCTTCTGGCCATCACTTCAGCTAGAAGAGTGCCCGTGCTACAAGCACTTATGGCTGTGGAACCCTTTATTATTTTTCATGCTGACTTGGTCTCTCTCAGGACTAACCCTTCCTTTATGCCTAAAGTGGTGTCCAGTGTAGCTCTTAACCAATCTATCCATTTGCCAACCTTCTTCCCTAATCCTCAAAATAAAGAGGAAAGGATCCTGCACTCCTTAGACGGGCACAGACAGCTCAGATTCTACCTTGATAGGCCTAAGTCCTTCAGGAAATCTTACCAGTTACTAGTCAGTTTTTCACCAGGGGCAGAGGGCAAGGCCATTTCAAAACAAACAATTTCCAAATGGATAGCACACTGTATCCATTTCTGCTACAAACACCATGGGAAACCAACCCCTCTGAGGGTCAGAACACATTCCACTAGGGCAACATCTACCTCTACAGCATTCCTCAGGGGAGACCCTACCAGGGACATTCTGGAAGCTGCTACCTGGAGTTCTGTTCACACCTTCACCAAGCATTACCACCTGCCTATCTTTTCCAAATCCAGGGCAGGTTTTGCAACAGCAGTCCTGCAGGGCATACTAGCCAGCCCCAACTCTTCTTGACTGCCTCCACCCATTCTTCAGCTTTGGGAATCAACCCAAATGCGATGACTGCAACAGTGAAACACAAAGAACATAGTACAGTTATGTACACTTACCATAAATGTAGATGTTCGAGTGTATTCACTGCTGCAGTCCTGGTTTCCCACCCTCCATCCCCCTTGTCTCTCTCTCTCTCTCCTCTTTGTGTCTATTACTCACCCCTTACAGGGCTATTGGTATTTACTTTTTACTGATGGTGTTTTTCCCACCATAACTTGGCTCCCAATTTGGGGGGCTTCTGACATTTTTGGCAAGAAAAACTGATGTAATGGCATTGGCTGCCTGTTTTTATACCCCTGACGACCTGCCGTCAGTCCTGAAGTGACAGCAACCGACGCAGAAATACTAAGTCTCTGGTATTTGGGCAGACTGAGGGCTACCTGCAGGCAGATAACCCAAGTGTGATGACTGCAACAATGAATACACTCGAACATCCACATTTATGGTAAGTGTACACAACTGTACTTTTCTGCAGTGGCTCTTCACTGGGCCACCACTGTCCAGATTCCAACTCTTCATTTACCAGGTAAGGAGTCTACAGCTATGGACAGGTTTTGAAAGTTTGTTTTTCATGTTAACCACTGTGTCTTTACAGATAGTGGATTATATCTAACCCACAAGGTGTGATCAGATGTCATTTTCATTTGTTCCTCAGCATGTGGGTGTCAGATCTGACCTTCGGATCCGACTCGGCCACTTTCCAAAGTTTTTAGGCTCCAGAGCTCAAGCTCCTTTCCTACGCACAGTGCCTCATTCCCCCAGATTACCTCAGATCTCGTTTGCTGCTGTGTCAGGAAGCATCATGAACCATACGCTCGAGCACCACTGAGAGTTTCTTGTCTACTTTTTGCAGATAAGTCAGTTTGTTCTTCCTGTTACCTTTATTATTTCTTTCCCCTACCTTCTGATTTATATATTTCAAAAAAAAAAAAAAAAAAAAAAAAAAAAGGAGTATGATGGTCTATTCTTGTGGGAATTTCTTTACCTCTTTCCTTTCCCTTTCTTTCTCTGCCCTTAATACGTATGTCTGATAAACCATTAGGGTTTAAAAAGTGCACTTCCTGTGTGCACAAGATTCCTTTATCTGATGCCCACAGGGAGTGCATGTATTGTGTCAGCCCTTGTCATCTTGGAATCACCTGTTCTATCTATGAGGGGTTTCACCCATGTGCATTGGCTGACCGCTGAAACAAACTTATTTTAAAGAGCCTGATTCATACCTCTGTCCCAGTTGTGGGTTCTTCTACTTAAGGGGCTCAAAACCCTGCCAAGAAGTGTAAAGACAACCTGGAACACAGGAAGCATTCCCTGGACAAGTCTGCCTCAGCATCCAGCGACCCTTCTAAAAAGGCTCCCAGAATATTGGATCCCAAATCCTTAGACCTAAGTAAGTCTGCTGACTCACCTGCTCGGACCAGAGCTCCTCTTCCTTCCTCTGGACTAACTCCTGCTGCCTCAGGATCTCCCTTTCGGGACAGGTCCTGTAAAAGATCCTCTAGACCTTCTTCCACATCTTCTGTCAGGTCTTCCCATAGCCTTTCCAGATCTTAGGTGGATAGACTTGTGAGGCAATTCCTTCAGATGCGGATCCAGATGAATGTTTTACCAGTTCTGTCCCCCTCAGAGTCTGTGAGGGTTGTTGCTCCTTCTCCGATCTGACCTCCTGCTTTGGAGTCCTCGGTTCTGAAGGCCCCAAGAGTCAAGGTGTCAGAGCCGGTAGTGATTATCTCTCCAACTCCAACTCCAACAGCTTCCCTGACTCACTCAGCTTCAGCAGTGTTGGACAGAGTGCCTCTCTGAGCCAAAGTCTCAATGTCTGTTCCATGGGGCTGACTTTGATTCCGAAGTTTTCAGAGCCATCACTTCCCCTCAGAGCCTTGGCATTCAACAGTTTGGTGCCAACTCCCCCTTTGGAGTGGATGGCCAATGAGGCTCGGGTGCATTCTTCCCCTGACATCTTCAGCTCAAAGGAGAGCATCTTCATTGTCTCCGGGCCCATCTGCCTTGAAGGTGGTGGAAAGGGTTCTCTCCTTCCCAATGAGATCCTTGGCTCCAATACTTTTGGATCCACCCCTTATCTCTTTGGATACTGTGTCTGGGACCCCATGTCTGCCACCTCCAGGACAGCTGGCTCAGCAAAGTCACCAAGCTATCCCACTCTTGAAAACCCAGGTCTCTTCCGATACCTCCCAGGAGCATCCCACTGAGGAGGCACCCCAAAAGAGAAGGTGCAAGAGGATGCACCTGGATTCTCTGCAGTAATCCTTCACAGAAGACATTGATTTTATGGAAGGGGAAGGGTCCTCGAGATCTCCACCTGAGGATGTCTTCTTTGGAGACATTTTAGAAATCCTGCTTCAAAAAGGTGGTGGGTCTACCCAAAAACCTACCCCTGAGGAAGCCGTGTTCTTGGAGGCTTTTGGGTCCGTCCCATCTACATCTTCGGTGTCCCCCCACTGATGCACTCATCGAACTAGTATGAACCAGGTTGTGGAAGGAGCCACACACTGTAGAATCTATCCCCAAATGTGCAGATAAAATTCTTAGTGCCCCAACAGACCAACAATATTGCACTAAAGGGATTGTGATAGCTACTATGGATGTTGCTGCAGCCACCAAAAAGGAGCTAGCTCAGGAAAGTTCCACTGTCCATTGCCCTAACAGGGAGTCTAGGGCCATGGACAGATTTGACAAGAGAGTTTCGCTTCAGCCACCTTCACCCTATGAGCGCTAAACTGTTTCTCTCATTTTACTAGACTACAGAGGGATTTAATCAATGAACTCTCTAACTCTGCCCCAGAGTCCATGTCTGATGAGGAATGGAAGGTCTTTTCCTCCAGAATGGCCACTCTACAATCAATTTCCAGTGCATCCATGAAATTAATTTCCCATGCTGCAAGAGGGCACCTCAAGGGCTGCTTGTGCAGGCATTGCCATTAGACGTCATGCCTGTATGTGGCTGTGTGACTTTCAAGGCATTATTCGTCAGTGCACCTTTTGATGGATCATCATTGTTTGAGCCCACTGTCAGAGATGCACTTTCCTGTAGTGAGGAAGATGGAAAGACTTTGCCTGCCATATAATCCGGTTTTGTACCCCACAAAGATCCTTCTCCAAGAATCAGTGTGCTGGTAAAAAAAATGTGGTTCAGGAAGTCTCAAGGTCCTTTTCAGGAATCCCAGGGAGACGCCTCACCCCCCCCCCCCCCAGGGCAGCGGGAGAAACAGTAATAATGGTAGATGCCGACCACGAAGCATTGGGGGGTACACAAAATCAAGGGTCTCAAGATTCATTCTTTGACAGACCCTTTCAGTGCTCCTGAAAGGTTGCCCAACTGTCCCCCTCTGGAGGCAGTTGAGGGGTGCCTATCCTTGCACCCATTAGCCTGGATAGCCATCACAAATTATCTGTGGGTGCAAAGGATCAAATCCAGAAGTTACTCCATTCCCTTTTTAAAACATCCCAAACCAAAGAGATCCCTCCCCAGTGTTAGAACCAATCAGAAGGATCAGCAGCTTTGGAGATTGCAAAGTTGCTAGACAAAAGAGTCATCAAGGAGGTTCCCCCAGATCAAACTGGGTCAGGGATTTACTCAATATTCTTTTTAGTATCAAAACAGATAGGGAATCTGAGGCCAATATTGGACCTGACATCTCTGAAAAAGTCAGTAATAAAAACCTCAGGTTTCAGGATGGTCACAGTCCAGTCCATTATAACGCTACTGCAAATGGACAACTGGATGTGCTCAGTAGACCTAAAGGACACGTACTGTCATCAGAATGAACAGGTGTTCCAGAAGGTATCTCCGCTTCAGGCTGGGAGCCAGTCACTACCAATTCAGAGTCCTCCCTTTTGGTCTCACCACAGCCCCCAGGATGTTCACCAAATGCGTGGCGGTAGTCGCAGCTCAATTGAGACTGCAGGGATTACACATGTTTCCTTACCTGGGCAATTGGCTCTTCACTGCTGCAACCAGGTATCTACTCATCCAAGCCAGGGACTGTTTGTTACACCTAGCCCCTACTTTACGCATAACCATCAACACGCAGAAATTGCAGTTGGACCCTGTCCAAGTAATGGATTTCATGGGATCACATCTGGACACATCCAAAACCCTGGACTTCCTCCCTTCAGACAAAATTTCCACTCTGACTACATATCAGATAGATTCTGTCAGTACAAAATCCGCCAGTGAAATTAGTACTCAGAGCATTAGGGTCTGTGGCTGCGACATTTACCCTGTTACATACAGCATGACTACAAATGAGAATTCTGCAGTAGACATTGGCAGTCCAGTGGTCCTTGCAGCAACATCCTCTAAGCTGTCCGATCAAACTTTCAGAAGTGTGCAAAGACTCGCTTCTATGGTGGCTACATTCCTCAGATATCGAAAAAGGATGTCCCTTTGTTCCCCCCACCCCCAAACTCCATATTGACCATGGATTCCTCTCAGCTTAGTGGGGGGGGGGGCATTTCGTACAATGGATGGATGGTCCAAGGCATGTAGAGGCCTCAGGAGACCAATCTGCATATCAGCATCCTAGAGATGAGAGCAGTCCTTCTAGTTTTTCAAGCCTTGTATAGCTTTCTTCCTGTAGGGACTATTGCGATACAAACAGACAATATATCATTTGTGTTTTACATCAGCAGGCATGGAGAAACCAGTTATTACCCCGTGTCGAGAAGTAGTAAAAGCATGGCAATGGATGATACCTACCAATGGCTTCCTATTTGCAATGCACATTCTGGGGGAGTGCAACATCCTAGCAGACAGGCTGAACAGAGTCTAACTGGTGCGCCACGAGTGGTCTCTAAAGCATCAGTGCAAACATGATCTTTCACAAATGACATCAGCTCTAATGCGATCTCTTTGCATTCTCTCACAACAACAAATGCAGCAGGTTCTTTGCCCTGATCCCCAAGAGATGCTGTAGTTTATGCTTGGCCTCCCAGTCTACTTTATGCATTCCCACCTCTACCACTAATTCCCAGGTTTCTTCAGAAAGCACACAGGTTGAAAAGCAGATTGCTCCTTTCTGGCCTCGACAAGTCTAGTTCACCTTCCTGTGGTCTCATCTCATCTCCCCTCTGTGGACACTGGAACCAGTTCCAGATCTACTGTCCCATCCATCAGGGTAGATTCATCTGGATCTCCCCGGCCTAAAACTAACCGCATGGTTTCTCCAATTCTGATGATGGCCAGACATTCCAGGCTTTCTTCCACAGTCCAGAAGATTTTGATTTCATCCCACAAACCATCTACTAAGAAAATTTATAAGAGCAGATAGAAGAGATTCTCCACATGGGCTCAACAGAAGCAGTTGGATCCCTTTACTGCTCCCATTCCTGTGGTCCTAGACTTCCTTGCTGATATCTTCAAAAACTTAATCCACTGTAAAAGTGCAACTGGTGACTGTTTCAAATTATCACATCGCCTATTGTCTCTGGTAGAGGGTGGGTCACAGAACGTGCCTCCATCTGGATAGAATCTCAACTCAAGGGTTGCTTAAGAAAAATACCTATAGTTTTGAAAGATACAGCAAATTTTTTGCAGTCCTTACACTCTTATCTCAGCTCAATGACTGATAACAGCAGATGTTTATTTGTAACATTGGATATAAACAGCTTATTCACAGTTATTGCTAAAGACTATGGGTTAATGGCCATAGATAGAATTTTAAGTAATGATACTGATTTAACACCTATTCAAGTTAATAGGATCATTGTATTGTTGAATTGTGTTTTAAGCAATAACATCTTTGTTTGACGATGGTATATATTGCCAGAATAGGGGGTAGCCATGGGCACCCCCTGTGCGAACTCGTATGCCAACCTTGTGTTGACATACTGAGAGAATCAGGTTATATCTGACAACAATATGTTTAGGTGGCAGCAACAATTGAAGCATTATGCACGTTTTGTTGCGGACGTGTTTTTATTATAGGCGGGCATTAGTGATGAGTTATATGACTTTGTAGCCTACTTGAAGACAACAACAGATTTTTTTGAGATTTAAGGTGACTTATTCTGATAGCAGTATAGATTTTCTAGATGTTCGTTTAACTAGAAGTGATTATGACGTAACTGAAACCATGCTATATAGAAAGGATTGTTGGCGCAATACGCTCCTATCCTATGATAGCATGCATCCTGGGCATGTGTTTGATAATATAACTAAGGGACAGTTTTACAGAACATCTAGGCTATGTACTAACAAAACGAGTTTTAAACAGAAGTCACTAGAGTTACAGCATACTTTTTAAGAGAGAGGCTATAAGGATGATGAAATAAATTTAGCTTATCAGGAATGTGCTAACAAAAGACGAACTAAGGCTAAACCTTGGTTTTCTGGTGATACAACTGATTATCAGAATAATACAGGGACCCTGAAACAACCCTTAAGAGTAACTTTGAAGTATAGCAACAACATAGGAGGTATTTGTGATATCATCAGGAAAAACTGGGGTATATTACACACAGGTGATAGATTAAAAGAAATTATAACTCATAAACCACTGTTTTGTTTTAAACGAAACAAAAACTTAAAAGATCTGTTACGTAATGAGACACCTAGGAGATGTACGAATAATATTACACGTCAGGGAACTGTCCCATGAAACATTGCAAAGCATGCAAGTATACTAGGAAGAACAATTTATTTATTCACCCTGTTACCAGTAAACAGTATTCATTGGCATCATATGCAGATTGTCATACAACTGATGTTTATTTAGCTCAGTGCAAGGACTGCCACTCGATCTATGTGGGTTAAACAAACTGTAAATTAAAAAATAGAATGTTGCAACATTTATCTGCAATACATACAAATAACACCCACATTGCTTTATAATCAGCATGGTGTTACATGTTGTTAAGTTATCCAGGAGAGGGGGTGATATAGGCAATTTGACAGAATACTATGAAAATAAATGGATTATAGAGATGTGTGCACACAGACCATCTGGGATGAATGGGGTTATTCCCATTAAACCTGCCCTCAAGATGAGGAGGGGCCCAATATTGACTGTGATTGGCTACTTTGTGTTTTAAATGTGATTCAGTTTGTGGATTGTCTGATGAAGGGTACTTCACCCGAAAGAGCTTACATTGAGTGTCTTAATAAATAACTGGTATTTTACAGTGTGGTGGTTCAAATTTTGTTATTATTTTCATCTTTAAAATTGTGCAAAGCCTTTCTTAGAGGTACCTTTTTGCTTCGCCCTCCTGTCAAGGATCCCATGCCTCCTTGGAATCTGACTATGATGCCTCAAGCACTAGTCCATCCTCCTTTTGAACCTTCGGCCAAAGTAGATTTGAAATTCCTTTCATAGAAACCTGTTTTCTTTATGGCCATCACTTCTGCAAGAAGGGTTTCTGAGTTACAAGCCCTTTCTTCCAAACCTCCTTTATTGATATTCCATAAAGACAGAGTCACTTTACGTACCAACCCTTCCGTTTTACCCAAAGTTGCTACAGTGAGCAATATTAACCAGTCCATCAGCCTACTGTTTTCTTTCCCAATATTCAAAACCAAGGAGAGTATATCCTTTATCTATTAGATGATCACAGACAACTGTGATTTTATCTGGACAGGACAAAATCATTCAGAAAGTCTGATCAATTGTTCGTATCATTTGTCAGTGTCAGAAAGGGAAAACCAGTTTGTAAAACCACATTAGCCAAATTGCTGACATTGCATTTCTTTTGCGTATGCATGTAAGGGTATATCTTTGCCCACATAAGTCAAAGCCCACTCTAGCAGATCCATGTCAACATCCCAAGCTTTTTGGTCTAGAGTCACGATTGATAGAACTGCCTTTGGTTTTGCAGTGCTCCGGAATTTCCTTTCATGAGGGCCACCCAAGGTTACTGTAGCTGGGGACTCTGTCCCACAGGTTGAAGAACAAATGGAAATGACATCATCAGATAGAGACGTTATGTACTCACCATAACGTTCCATTTGTGTTGTCCATTTTCATTCTTCCTCAACCTTTCCATCCTCCTTTCCCCTGCCCATCCCTGTGAAAGACCTGACAAACCAAAGTTCCTGTTTGAGCTTTGAACCTTGTTCCGTCTCTTTCTAGTAGTTACCTAATTATATGTATTCTTTTGTATGTAGTCTGCAATATGTTAGCAGCAGACTCGATCTGAGGTAATCTGGTGGAATGAGGCCTTATGGGTAGGGGAAGAACTCAAACTTTGGAGCCTAAATCTTTGGAAAGAGGCCAAGTCGGATCCGAGGGTCAGATCTGAGACCCACAGGTTGAGGAAGAATGAAAATGGACAACACAGATAGAACGCTATGATGAGTACATAACTTCTTTTTTTTCAAAGAAGTTTAGCTAATGAAATGCTATGTTTGCTGTAAGTGTTGCCAGATCGACTAGTGAAGGACAAGATTTGGGCCCAGGTTACTACTTCTCTAACCCAGGCAGCCTTGTGCATACAGAAGGTAGTGGGTGGAGCTGCTGTCCACAGCTGACCCAGTATGCTGAGGATACCAAAGTAACTTTTCTGAATACTCTCTGTTAAATGAACTATTCGTATTTGAACCTGGGATATTTGAGTACCTTAAAAATATAGAGTAGGAGATGTATACTCTCCACAGTATCTTTCCTCTATGCTAAGCAACTAGTGCTGAATTTGGCTGTGGCATACTCAGCTGCTGCATCAGGAAAGTACAGGGGACATCCTGGCCTTACATTCCAACTTACATCAAGGTGAGTGACCCAACGGTTCAAGTACCAATCATTTACCAGGAGGTTGCTTTCCACTCCATGCAGGAACTCAGTAATTTTTGCTGCCTTGCCAGTCCATTCCATTCTAGTGGCAGTCTGGGCTTGGTGAAGCTTCTACAAAGATGCTTGGATAATGGAGATTGTATCCACAGATTACATAATAATTTTCTCCCATCATTTCCCCTAGCAGTATTTTCCATCCCCACTTAAATATTTAATTTACAAGGAAGAAGGTTTTACAGCAAAGTAAGCATTTTCAGATGGTGACGATTCAGTATTTCTTTCATTGTTTTTCGAAAGGAAACTTAGGAAACCGGGTGTACTTTATAGACCTCTAAGATGCTTCACCAGCATAACCAGACAGTCAAGGAGGTTGCTGCTGTTTTAAGTTGGTGCAAGTCATTATCAATAAATGACTTTAAATAATAAATGTCTCTCCTCAGCCCCCAAATTATCTAACAAGTACATGTTAGTGACTTTAGCACACTAAAAACTACAAAGAACCAATATTTCCCTTCTGTAGATGACTGGATCCTTGCTGCATTATTCCAGGTTGACTTAGTTCACAGAATACCATATGTGCTCAAACTGTTGTCTTCCTTTAGTGTAACAAACAGCCTTGCAAAGCCCCATTTGTTTCCATTTCAGACATTCACCTTCACAGACTGCAATTTGGATGCTACTGTCTGTCAGACCTTTGTATCTTAGGACAGGTTTGTTTCCCAGTGCTTTAATCAACTCATCTCGATCAGAAGAGATCTGCCTTAAAGCAGTAGACTTTGTAGTGGCTTTGATAGTCATAATTCCATATGGCAGATTTCTCAAGAGAGTGCTGTAATAGACAGTGTGAGTGCAGTGGTCCCACTATTGTGATAAGTTCTTTCAAGTAGTTCAGATATTAAGTGTCTGTTTCACCCACCTGGCACAATAGTTAGGCCTAACATGCCCTCATTTGGGAAACCTGTTCAAGCTACAGATTCCTAGACCTAAACCTATTGCAACAACATTGGTCCTTGTGTGTGTGTGTGTGCTTGTGTGTGCTTGTGTGTGCTTGTGTGTGTGTGTGGTGGGGGCGGTCATTTCAAATTGTAGACCACCCAGGAAGCCAGATAGCTGAAGAGTCTTTCTAAAAGGGATAGATTCCCTTTGCAGAGACTTCCCTTACTATGGAACAGGGTCCCGATCTACATAAGACAGAGCCCCTCACTATCACTATTGAAGAGGAACCTTCATGAGTGGATGAGTAACAAAGTTCACACCGGGGATTACACCAACAGCACTACTAGATAGGGGCCAAGGGTACTAGCTGCTAGTACAAGGGTGTAGGGAACTACTAATGGGGCGGTGAATACCACACAGCGTGGCTGGGCTAATATATGCCTTCGGGCAGATAGCCCAGTACCAACCTATGAACCTATAAAATATCAATGCTCAGGACTTGAGTATACTTTTGTCCCTCTTATCCGTTTACCCAGTTGCCTACAGAGTTTTGTTTACATGTCAGTATTTTGGAAATGCAGACAGCTCTTCTGCCATTTTTAGTCTTTCAGGGCTTTCTCACAAAGGTAATCTCCTCTGTTCATTCTGACAGCATGCCTGCAACCTAATATACCACAAAGCAGAGGGAAACACATTTCTGTCCATTTTGCCAGAAGGCGATAAGAGTGTGGAGGTGGGCCATTAACTCCTAACATTTTGAATGTAAGCAGTCTGGGAGAGGCTTGGTCTTTAGTGGACCATCTCAGTTTTTACCTTCCTATGCTTCATAAAAGGTATCTGTGTCTTTCTATTGCAAGCAGAATTTATTTTGTGCCTGGGGTACTCACTCTGCAATCTTGCTCTCCAACTAGTCTCAGTTGTCCCAACTACTTTTCCTGGATTCCTCTTCTGGGGAGGCAGAATAAAGTTGTACTAGCTCTCCAGTTGTTGGATGGCTTCCTTTACACTCCTCCGCCATTCATACAAGTCAACTTATATATCTGAATTTTGACATTACTCTGAATTGGAACTCATGCATCCTAGACAGATGTGTGTTGGAAGTAGTGTTTTGGGGTTATAATGTAGAATTTGCATCAGTTTCAGCTGTAAAATGAATTCCTGACACTCCTCCCTCAAGCACTGCATCTTTCTGGCCTGGGTTCAGGTACAGAAATTGTTGCAGAAAAGAGCATTCTATGTTGCACAACGTACGAGTAAGGCCATGGCATCCAGATCCAAGGCAGTCATTGTTCTACTGTACTCTGCTCCCATCAGACCATTCTTCAAGTACAGTGCACTCTTCAGCATGTACCTGACCAAGCACTTAAAATAACTTGAGAAGCAACAAAGTTTCCTCACAAAACAAATATAGGAAGAAAACAGCAAGTCTTATGCTGACCATCTCAAAACCCTATCCCTGTATTCATGCTCCTACAGACTACTGAGCAGTGATCTATGCCTAGTGTACAAAACATCATCTGATCCTACACTGATGGATTTCTTGTACATCTGCAAAATTAATACCATCAGAAATACCTGCTTAAATCAACTAAGCCATGTGTGTGTACATTTTTCGACTCCTCAAAGAACCTTCTCTAGTAATCAGTGAGGTGGTCAAAAAATGTATTTCAGAAAGTTCCAGGATCCCTTCCATGATCCACTTGGACATTGTTCCCCCAGGGGCAGAGTGGGGAACTGTAATGGAAGACACTGCCCACGTGGCTGAGGAAGCCCACAGAATCAGGAATCTAGGGACATTTTCTCTGACAGATCCTACCAGTGCTCCTTTAAGAAGGCCCAATTTTCTACCTCTGGGGGGGGGTCATCTATCCCTGCACCAGAGAGCCTGCCTAGAGATTACAAAAGATACATGGGTGCAGATGATTATTTCCAGAGGTTATACAGTACCCTTCCCTCTCATCCCCTTAATGCTAAACAAAATTCCTGATGGTCCACCCAGTCAGAGAAAAGAAGCAGCACAAGAAATATAAAAGTTTCTAGAAAATAAGAGTCATCCAAGAGGTTCCTCCAGACCAGAAAGAATCTGTAACCTATTCAAGATTCTCTTTAGTGCCAAAGAAAACAGGGGACTAGAGACCAGTTTTGAATCTTGGCATTATGAAGAAATCAGTTAAGTACACGAAATTCTGGATGGCCATGGTTCACTACATTTTGCCTCTCCTACACCAGGATGAGTAGATGTGCTCAATAAATCTTCAGGATATGTACTATCACATAAAAATGAACAGGCATTCCAGAAGATAACTACACTTCTGGCTGGGAGCTAGTCTTTACCAATTCAGAGCTCTGCCCTTTGGCCTCACCACAGCCCCCAGGGTGTTCACCAAATACATGGCAGTAGGAGTAGCCCACTTGATACTGCAGGGATTCCGGGTGTTTCCTTACTTGGACGATTGGCTCATAAACACTCTGACCAGTCATCTACTGATAAAAGCACGAGATTATGTACTCCAACTATGCTCTCACCTGGATATTACCATCAATCACAAGAATTCCCTGCTAAAACCATCTTAAATATTCGAGTTCGTAGGAGCGGTCTTCAGTATGGTATCCGTGACAGCCTGCTATCTCTTACCAAGGGTACAGGCTATTCGATTTCAAGTCAAAAAGATAATTCAAAATTCTTCAGTGTCAGTTCAATTGATTCTCCAAGCTCTCAATGTCTGCTGCAATAGTTTTGGTTCCATTAGCAAGATATCATATGAGAGTTCTTCAGCGTACCCTAGCGCCTCAGTGGTCTATTCTACACCTGCCCTCGTCCACCCAGATCAGAGTAACTCAAGCATGCAAAAATTATCCCTTGCGGTGGATTCACTCAGATCAGATTTTACAAGGCCACCCCTTCATCCTTCCTTAGTCTAAGGCCATGGTAACTAGGGACACTTCCCAAATTGGGTGGGGAGGATATTTCTTGGGAAAGACAATCCAAGGCACATGGTCCCCTGAAGAGGCCAGCATGCATATCAGTATCCTAGAAATGAGAGCAGTTCTCCTAATGTTGCAGATCTTCCAAGACTCCCTTTGGGGACGATTGCAATTCAGAAGGACAACATGTCACTGGTCTGGTACATCAACAAACAAGGAGGAACCAGATCTTACCCCTTGTGTCAAGAACCTTTGAGTGTGTGGCAGTGGGCAGTTCTGTCCAGTTAATTTCTGATAGCAACGCACATTCTAGGGAAATCCAACATGGTAGCAGACAGGTTGAGCCGATGCATTTTATTGCCTCACAAGTGGTGTCTCAACATGAGAGTTGTGGAAAAACTGTTCCGCCAATGGGGTCAACCTTGGTGTGACCACTTTGCATTTCCCCTCAACAACAAGTGCAGCAGGTTCTTTGCCCTGATCCCCTACTGGGGGAATTGCTGAGAGACTCTCTCTCCTCTATGATTTGGCCCCCTGCTCTACTCAGTGCCTACCCTCCCCAAACCCCTCTAATCCCCAAGTTTCTCCAGAAAACGTCTCGATTGAAGAGCACAGGCATCCTCATTTCACCTTACTGGCCTCATTAGATTTGGTTCCCCTTCTTTTGGCCTCACCTAGTTCACCCTCCATGGATTCAGAATCCAATTCCTGACCTCCTTTCTGACCTGACAGACATTATTCACCCAGACATTTTGGGCCTAAAGTTGACTGCATGGATGTTCTTCATGTGTCACTGTTGCAGTCCCGACTTGTGGGATTTCCTGCTGTGCAAGCCCTTGGCCAGCCTGACTACCATTGTAAAAATATCCCCCTCCTAAGGCTGGCAAGGGAGCCAGCTGATACTGTGACATCAGTCTTTTCTTGCCATCAGAGCCCTAAGCAGTGTTTCAGTGTGTCGGTCGGTCCGCACCACAGATAAGTCATCTAAAGCTTAGTACCCCATTGGGGAACTCTCTTTCTTGCTTTAACCCATGTCAGATAAGGCTAACAATTGTCTCCACTGTGGTAAGCAAATCCCACAGTGAGAGTTTCATACATTGTGTTACTTGTCTAGTCCCTGATAACGATGTCCCTAGTTGCCGTTTTTGCACCTGTTTCAATTCTAGGACTATCAGGTGTAGGGCCAAAATCTTAGCTAGGCATCTTAGTCTGCCATCTACTCTGCGTCATCCAGTGGCGTCCACCAGTCATCCCGAGGTTGAACTCCCTAACCGTTTGAAGGACAGGAAAAAAGATCCAAGCTTAGGGCTTGGGATGACAATAATTCACTATCTAACCACTGCAGACAAACAATAAACTGTAAAATAAATCCAAAAAGGTGCCACAGGAGTAACAGCAACGTAAACCCAAGCGAGATTTAATGTTGAAAATACAACAAGAAACATGACACTACAGCGAACTGCTGTAGTTCACAAAAATCACTAAAACAATCAAACTGGTGTATTAAGTGCTTTGTATGCACCAATAAGCAGACTTCTTCAGATACAAATACACCATGAATGTGATACTTTGTATATAGTGTTGAGGTCACGTGATTAATGTTCCATTTGAAATTAACTCTTTGTTGAATCAGGAACCATTTATTTTATATTTATGTTATAGATATTATGTGTATCTCGGTCAACAACCTAACACTACTGTACAAACATTAAACATTAAAATGTTGCATAACTTTTATATACTGTTCAAAAATATAAATATAAATAACATTTAAAAACCTTTGTGTATAAAAAACTTTGTTAAATTGTGTGAACACCTGTTTAACTTCTTATTCATTCAGTCCTGTGGTTATTCGTTAATGACAACGACAATTTGTACTTTATAAATTTCTCTGTACTGTTATACAAAAAGTGTATTGATAATGTGACCACACTTAGTGTTTTATTTATAGACAAACACTGTCTGTGTGTGCTTACAGCATACAATATAAATAACCCTTTCTAATATATTTAAGTAAGGTGTTTATATAATGTGTGCATCTAGGAACACTTAATACTTTGTTTATGAACAAACTCTATTTGTGTGTACCTATAGCACGCAGTGTAAATAACCCTTTCTAATATATTGAAATCAGTTTTTTTTATATATATATATAATGTTTTTATAATGTATACATCTAGATGCAACACTGTGTCCATACTGCCACAACTGGGGCTTGATGTAAGTATAGGAGATCGGAATATTTTGCTCAATGATACTTGTACTTACTTCCACCTTTAACGTAACCAAATTTCTTAGTTTCAATATACAAGTTAACAAATATAGTTTGTTTAACCCTGGTGGCCTACATGCATCTAATTTTAATTGCCATAATAATTCAATTTTCTCTAAACATAAAGATTTTAAGCCACCTTTTATCATAGTTTGCACTTGATTTTCCTGATCTGGTATTTGTTCAATGATTTTGAACTTGAATGAATGGTTAACTTACTCCATACAATGTTTTGCTAGGGCATTGTCTTGTTTGCATCTACTTATTGCATATATATGATCATAAATTCTATCACGTAATCTTCTGTCTGTTTTGCCCACATAGAAAGCCGGGCATATTTGGCATTGAGCTATGTAAACTACTGATCGTGAATTGCAATTGGATCTCTTTTTAAGTACATAGTTTCTATCTCTTATTGAGAATTTATTTCCTATGTCTATGTATTTACAGTAGTTGCACATTTCACATCTTGACATGCCTACAGTCCTTGATGTGCTGCCGTGCTGTCTTTCTAAGATGATGTTCATCGTGCATACAGCTGCAGTCATAACAGATGGGTTTTCCTACCGTCAGGCGGGTCCTCGGTCGGCCGAATTCCAAAGTCTAGGTCCGACGTCGGATGTCGTCGCTTCTTCCCTGACGTCAGTGCGACAGGGGTATAAAAGAACCAGCCGACACCATTTTCTTCAGTCTTTCTTGCCACGCGGTGCCCGAAGCAGAAGCAGTTCGCAAGTGCCGGTCGGCCAGCTCCTGAGATTACGAATATTTTTCAACCGAAGTCTTCTTGAAAGCTAAGTACCCGCTGGAAACTTTTCTTGCCTCAGACCGATGTCAGACAAAGTTAATAATTGCATTTCATGTGGGAAGCAAATACCGCATAAGGATTTTCATTCCCTCTGCATTCCTTGCTTAGGCCAATACCACGACGTCTCGGCCTGCCGTTTTTGTGCTACATTCAACAGACGCACTATTAAGCGTCGGGCGGAGTTCGCCCAACACTATTTTGGCAAAAAGTTTAATTACGTTATGTCGTCGGATACTCCGACTCCAGTTTTGAGTAAAAGACGCAAAGATAAGGACTGACATACGAGGTCCGCGACTTCTATCGACACCACGCCAAAGCCGACTACAGGTGGTCCGGTTCTCAGTGAGGCGCCTACGCAGCCCCTGACTACTGATGACACTTCATTGGCGGTGTCTTCTGTGCCCAAGGTCGCAGGCTCTTCGGCCCATACCCCGACTACAGATACTGAAGCCACTCTTGGTGGTGAAACTCAGAGTTTCGACAGGCCTGCCACCTCTCAAGGTGTATTCAGGCCTTCCTCTTCTTTTTCCATCAAGGCTTTCACTAAGTCTAAAGCAGCCACGCATACTAAAAGACAAGCTCCACATGGACCCTCTCAAGGCCCCATGCCTAAAAAGCAGATGCTCAAAATGGCTGAGGATTTGATTACTCTTATCAGGGGTTCTCAAACCCCCCCCCCCCCCCCCGGACAAAAGGCCCAGAGTGGAGGAAGAATCCACTTCCTCGGACCAGGCCTCCATTATTTCAGAACATTCTGAAGACCAGGAACATTCATACTCCCCTTTTGAAGATACTCTTTTGGAGAAACCTTACACCTTACATACCTTGAGGGAACACTTCCACTGGGAAGGCCAAGAGTAGTCAGACTCCAAGAAAAGGCTTAGGGATTGCCTCTTGCTCCCCCAGCACAGGCCTCTGGCTATACCTCCTGTCTTAGACATACTAGATGATGTGTATTCGGAGGCCTGCCTTAACCCAGATTCTTTACCTCCAGCTCCAGTCAAGCCTGACCGGTATTACCGGGTTCCTGATTCACACCAATTCCTATACAAAAGCCATGCGGCTGACCCAGAAACTATTTCACAGAGTCCCAAGGGAATTAAGGCCTCCACTGCTAAAAATCCATTACCTTCAGAGAGAGATTCCAGAGCTTTAGAAAGGTGGGGGAAGAAGGTATACACCTCGGCCACCTTAACCATGAGGGCATTAAACTGTCAGTTCCATATGTTAAAGTACCAACAGTTTCTGTTATCACAGTTGAAAAGCAAAATGTCACAACTTGAACAACCAGACTTGAAGGAGTTGCAGGATTTGTTACGTAGTGCAGAACAAGTGGGTAAACATACCTTGCAATGTGGTTTTGATGCTTTAGAGGCCTCATGTAGAGCTGCTGTTACAGGATCAGTCATACGTAGACATGCTTGGCTCAAAGAGCAAACCTTACCAGATCATGTTAAAGCTAAATTACTGGATGCACCTCTGCAAAAAGATGTATTGTTTGGTGTTAAAGCTGAGGAGGTATTAAAGAAAATGGAGGAAAAGGCAAAATCAATGCAAACAGTGAAAGATTTCCTACAGGTGCAACCTCCACATTTCAGTAGAAATTGGCCTTCAAAAAATTGGTCCTTTCCAGCCACGGACAGACCCCAAAGAGGTAGATACAGGCGCCCGAGGGGTAGAGGGCAATCTCAAGGATCATTTAGAGGCAGACAATGGCAAGCACCTACACAAAGAGGTGGTGAGGATAGTTCACAGCCATTCAGAAAGCAGAACCAATGACTTTCCCCTTTGCACGCCAAGCAAGGCTCAAATGGCAGCACCTTTAGGCAGAAAACTGGCATTATTTTCGAAAAATTGGCATATTGTCACAAAAGACAAATGGACCCTGGACATTATAGACAAAGGCTACAGATTCCACTTTCACACCCTTCCAAAAATGAGAGGCATGCCAAACCTGCCACACAATCAAAGGGCAGAGGCACAAAAACAAATTTCAGATCTCATGGACATGAAAGCTATTCAAGAGGTACCTGCACAAGAACAGGGTCAAGGTTTTTATTCCAGACTATTCCTGGTACCAAGGAAGGGCAAAGATTGGAGACCTATTTTGGACCTATCCATCCTAAACACATTTTTACTTGTGCCAAAATTCAAGATGCTCACATTACAGCAGCTTCTTCCCATGCTGGGCATGGAGTCTTGGCTGGTAACATTGGACCTCAAGGAGGCATACCTGCATGTCCCAATCAGACAAGATTGCAGAAGATACCTCAGATTTCTTGCAGGTTTAACACATTATCAATTCTCTGCATTGCCCTTTGGCTTATCTACTGCGCCCAAGGTCTTCACGAAATGCCTGGCATCAGTAATTGCCTACTGCAGACTTCAAGGGATACAAATATACCCATATTTGGACGACTGCCTGATCCAAGCGGACAGCAAGCACATACTTCTGAAACATCTGGCGTTTGTAATAATGTTGTTGAATTCTCTGGGATACACAGTCAACAAAAAGAAATCAAGGCTAATACTCTCTCAGACAATAATTTTCCTGGGTGCCAGCTTGGATACAAACACCCAGATGGCCTACCTCACGCCAGAGAAACAAGGGCAACTAACTCAATACTTCAGAAAACTGGCAACTTTTACCAGGCTGACTGCAAGGAAAATCCTGCAGGCTCTGGGATTCATGGCATCTTGCATCCTACTAATCCCATGTGCAAAGCTGCATATGAGGAAACTTCAATGGTACCTAAAAAACCTATGGTCTCAACACAGCCACAGTTTGGAAACGATAATACCACTGATTCCAGGTCTTCAAAAGGAATTTCTGTGGTGGGCTCAAGCATGCCAAAGAAACACAGGTCTCCCATTCTGCAAGCCTCAAGCAAATCAAGTCATCACAACAGACGCCTCCGACTACACCTGGGGAGTGCATATGACAGATCGGTGCATTCAGGGCAAATGGTCCCAAAAAGAAAAGCACCTACACATCAATCAAAAGGAAATGCTATCAGTAATAAATGCTGTTATAGCTTTCAAAGACGTACTGCATCCAGGCCAGCTATTGATAAGGACAGACAACACCACAGTAATGTGGTACATAAACAAACAGGGAGGAACCCATTCATACCCCCTATGCAGGCTAGCCATGTCTCTTTGGAACATGGCTCTGGAATTACAAATCGAGCTTCAAGCACAGTACCTGCCAGGCAAGGAAAACACGCTGGCAGACAACCTAAGCAGAAATATGACAGATACACACGAATGGAAGTTGCATCCTCAAGTTTTTTCAAAGATAATTCAAGCATGGGGAAGGCCAGACATAGATCTCTTTGCCTCCCACAGAAATCACCAATTGGCAAAATTCTGCTCAAGGACCTTTCATCCACAGGCCTTGAAAGTGGACGCACTCTCTTTCAGTTGGACATCAATGACAGTTTATGCCTTTCCACCTCTTCCTCTGCTGCCCAAAGTTCTATTAAAAACCAGAGCAGACAGACCAAAGATGATTCTCATTGCTCCAGACTGGCCAAGACAACACTGGTACCCACTCCTGAGGAGCCTGACGCATTCCCCACCGGATCCTGCCTCTAATGCCTCTTCTACTGACTCAGCACAACTTCAAAACTCTTCACAGCCAGCTGAAAACACTCAATCTAGCCGCATGGAAGATTCCTTAAAATCACAACAGACCCTACTCTCCAAGGAGGTGCAGGATGTCATTTTGGAGGCCAGAAGACCTTCTACTAGAAAAGCCTACTCCGCAAAATGGAAACGGTTTTGTGCCTGGAATGAGAATAAGGGCTAGAATCCTGGAATACTGAATTTACCTCAAATATTACAGTACCTAGCTGAGCTGCTAAGCAGTGGACTTTCTTTCTCCTCCATCAAAATCCATGCCTCAGCCTTTTCTGCAGAATACAGCACTGATCCTCCTTTATTCTCTCACCCCCTCTTAAGACAGTTCCTCAGAGGGGCAAAGAATATAAAACCCCCAAGGAAACAACCAGTACCTGCTTGGGACCTCAATTTCATTCTAGAAAAACTGACCTTGCCTCCTTTTGAGCCATCTGCTTTAACAGAACTGCAATATTTGTCCTGGAAAACAGCCTTCCTGCTGGCTATCACCTCAGCTCGCAGGGTTTCGGAACTGCAAGCCCTCATGGCTGTGCAGCCTTTCATCATTTTCCATCAGGACAGTTTCCTTACGAACCAATCCTTCCTTTATGCCAAAGGTAGTATCCAGGGTAGCCTTGAATCAGGCTATCCACTTACCTACCTTTTACCCTAATCCTCAAAACAAAGGGGAGAGACTACTATATTCCTTGGACATTCACAGTCAACTACGTTATTATTTGGACAGAACAAAGCCTTTCAGAAAATCAGAGCAACTCTTTGTGTCCTATGCTACAGGAGCTCAAGGGAAGCCTATTTCCAAACAGACAATCTCAAAATGGATAGCCCACTGCATACGCTTTTGTTACTCTTTTCATGGTAAAACTGTACCTGCAGGCATCAGAACTCACTCCACAAGGGCCACAGCTACCTCTGCAGCTTTCCTCAGGGGGGTTCCTACCAAAAATATTTTGGAAGCTGCCACTTGGAGTTCTGTACATACTTTCTCCAGGCACTATCATCTGCCATTATACTCCAAATCTAGAGCAGGCTTTGCCACTGCAGTCTTGCAGGGCATACTGGCTCATCCTAGTTCCACCTAGTGCCTACCACCCCTTTTTTAGCTTTGGGATTCTACCCATCTGTTATGACTGCAGCTGTATGCACGATGAACATAGTACAGTTTTGTACCTACCATAAATGTAGATGTTCGAGTGCTAATACAGCTGCAGTCCAGGTTTCCCTCCCTCCTTCCCCTCTTGGGACAGGCCTAATGGATAACACCTCTTCATACAACCTGATTGGGGTATTCTTTTATGGTGTATTTGCTTGCAACTACTGTTTTTTGATTATACTGCATTGCATTATTACATAAATGTATGTATTGCCTTCCTTCTGGGGGCACCTGACATCTGGGGCAAGAAAAACTGAAGAAAATGGCGTTGGCTGGTTCTTTTATACCCCTGTCACACTGACGTCAGGGAAGAAGCGACTACATCCGACTTTGGAATTTGGCCGACCGAGGACCTGCCTGACGGCAGGAAAACCCATCTGTTATGACTGCAGCTGTATTAGCACTCGAACATCTACATTTATGGTAGGTACAAAACTGTACTTTCTTTAGGTTCTTGCCTCTTTTTTATGTGATTGTTGGAAATTCTCCTATTTTTTTGTGCTTTTTCTCTATCTGTTGAAAATAGATGCCAGTTTTTTTTCTTTAAAATGCCCAGAATTTCTTTAGTTTTTAAGTTATATGTCAAAACAAAACTAATGTGTCCATTGATGTCAGACCTAGCTCTGCTTATATGGTCCTCATGTGGGGTGGTGGTGTCCTCAATGTGTGTTGGTGGCACCTGGGCTATGATGGTCTCTGGGATTGTTGGCATTATCCATGTTCCTTTATTTAAAATAGGTTTGTATATTCATTTCTCACGTTTATTTTGAACCTCAATGATGTTATGAACTAAATCAATAGGGTAACCTCTGTGTATAAACATATTGCTCAAATTGTTACATTCTGCTATGAAATCACTCTGCATAGTAATCATTCTTGCTGCCCATACCAATTGTCCTTTTAATACAGATTTTTTTCTGGTGTAATGGGTGCGAGCTACTGTAGTGCAAGAATGAGTTAGAGTGTGTACTTTTTCTGTAAATTTTAGCTGTGTAATGTTGAGTTTGAATATTCTTATGAAGTTCAACGTCAAGGTAACTGATAGTGAATTCCTGAAAGTCACTTGAAAGTTTTAAAAATTCAGTTGTTTCATTGAGAAACTTCACTGTTTCTTGTGCTACCTCAGTCCCACCTGTAATGATGATAAAAATATCATCCAGCGTGTGTAAAAGAAAATACTGTTTTTTAAACTTGCATTTTCTAAAACATATTTGTGTTCCCAGTATGCCATGACCAGGTTAGCAAAGTTACCTCCACATGGGGACCCCATAGCCACCCCAACTTTTTGCAAATATATGTCATTGTTAAATGCAAAAAAAAATTGTACTCCAAGACAATTCCTAATAATTGTTCAATTAGTCTTTGTTCTGTATCATTTGCCCCTTTTGATCTAATAAATTCAATGACCCATTCCATGTCTGTGTGATGTGGAATCGATGTATATAAATCACAGACATCTACTGTAAGAAAATTGTTCGCTGCTTTAAACTCAAGTGCATTAATTTGCTCTAAAAATGTCCACGAGTCTTTACATATTTGTTTTTCTTTACTGACATAAGTCTTCAAAATAGAGTCTATAGCTTTAGCACAGGGGTATGTGATGGATTGACGAGCATCTACAAGTGCTCTCATGGGAGGGTCATTGATGTCCTTATAAATTTTCGGGACTTCTAACAAAGATGAAAGTTTAGGGAAAGACATAGGTAGTTGTTTGTATGCACATCTGTTAATGAATCAATGAACAGGTAATTTATAAACATTTTAATTATATTGTGAGCTGTATTTAACTCATTTAAACTCACTTTTTGGTAGGCCTGTCCTTCGAGTAGTTTCAACATTTTTTCGGTATACTGTCTTGTGCCCATCACTACTAACCCACCCGCTTTATCAGGTTTCATGATGCGAATTGGTAGGTTTTTAAACTGTGTTAGCATCATCCTATCCTCTGCAGACAAATTGTTACTGTTTGCCGAGTTATCATTGTTGCTAAACAACTTCCTGATTTCAAATTTGCACATGTGATCAAATAAGTGAATAAGTGGGTGGGTAGGTGGATTGTACATATTAGCTATCCTTAACTGTTGTCTGTTATGTGCAGTATTACCCAGTAGAACAGTCAAATTCAATTTTCTGATATAGAGTTTAAATTCTAACAGAGTCTCTGCTATGTCACCTCTGTTCGAAGGGACAAAAGTAAGTCCTTTGGCGAATAGTTCAACCAGATTTTTGTCAATATCAGAGTCTGTATAATTGTAAGTTTTGAAGTCACCTTTCAAATTTGTTATAATGTAATTTGGAGGGATAAGTATGTGCACCTGTTCGTCTGTTATTAAATCCTCTGTTATCTCATCCTGTTGCTGGCCACACGTGTGTTGTAAAATTTTGTTTGGTTCCCTCTGTAATTGTTCTGATTCTTCCCCTTCCATCCCTGGTAGTTTTTTGACTGATGTTGTGGCTCGTTTTGAAAGTTACCTCTTTCAAGGTTATCAATGTTGCCCATGTTAGAATTCTCTAGGGGCTCGTCATGGCTTGTCCCAGGTCTAGGAACCGACGTGTCTTCTCTGTTGGAATTGTTGTTGTTTAGAAAAGTGCAGTTGGAATAACTTGTTGTAGTGTTCCGAACTTGAGAAGGGGTGGTTTGGGGTAGGCTGTTCCCTCTTCATACTCCTTTAAATCCCTTCTAAGTTTTTTAAGTTTGGTCTCCTTGAATTTCTCTAACTGTTGTGAAATACTTGAGAAGCTATGTTCATAATCATAATGGTAACGGTCGAATACAATGTCATTTTTAATTTCTTTGTCTAATTCCATGGCTTCCCCAGCCAAACTGTTAATGTGTAATTGATAGTACTTACACATTATTTTTAAAAGTTCCAACCCTTGAGTGTTAAACAAGTGAATTAGGTCTTTATAAAAATCAGACCCAGGTTCTAAACTTGTAGGATATTGCCAAGTCCACAGCCCCTTAGGGACAATGTTCTCTTTAATGCATAGTACGAAATACTGCAGTTTTAATTGCAATTTTTTGATCTTTAACAGTTTAGAGTCGAAAAGTTTAAGTTTTGAAATTATACTCACATTGCTCACAGCCAGATTCCCTATGATAGTACTTCTATTTTGACATCCTAAATTTGGTTGTTCACTGAGCCAACTGGTGATATCATAGGTTCCGATAAGCCTTGAGGTAGTTGAGCGTTGTTGTAAAGGACTTGCCGTTCATTGGTTGTTAGTATTGTCCGTACTTTCTACCACCATTACGTTCAGTCTGCGATTTTCATCTCCGATGAACTGATTTAATGGTGTACGCAACAGGTTGTCAGTGTTCACACTCTTAAAAATACTCAGCGTATTACTGTGAGGTTGCCTGTTTCCTGGTTGAGTTAACGACTCAACCCTAGCGGATAAGTCCTCAGGTCGGTAATTCATTGCTTCAATGAGCTGCGTGAGGTTACCTCTCCCTTCCGTCTCTGACCCAGAGAGGTTGAGAGCGTTGTCGGAGCTTCCTGTGGCCATAAAAACAACTTAACCACTGCAGACAAACAATAAACTGTAAAATAAGTCCAAAAAGGTGCCACAGGAGCAACAGCAACGTAAACCCAAACGTGATTTAATGTTGAAAATACAACAAGAAACACGACACTACAGCGAACTGCTGTAGTCCACAAAAATCACTAAAACAATCAAACTGGTGTTGTATTAAGCACTTTTCGTCTGTGCCAATAAGCAGACTTCTTCAGATACAAATATGCCATGAATGCGATACTTTTCATATAGTGTTAAGGTTATGTGATTAAGGATCCATTTGAAATTAACTCTTTGTTGAATCAGGAACCATTTCTTTTATATTTATGTTATAGATATTATGTGTATCTCGGTCAACAACCTAACACTACTATACAAACATTAAACTTTAAAATGTTGCATAACTTTTGTATACTGTTCAAAAAATATAAATATAAATAACATTTAAAAACCTTTGTGTATAAAAAACTTTGTTAAATTGTATGAACACCTGTTTAACTTCTTATTCATTCAATCCAGTGGTTATTCATTAATGACAACGACAATTTGTGCTTTATAAATTTCTGTGTACTGTTATACAAAAAGTGTGTTGATAATGTGACCACACTTAGTGTTTTATTTATAGACGAACACTGTCTATGTGTGCTTATAGCATAGAATTTAAATAACCCTTTCTAATATATTTAAGTAAGGTGTTTGTATAATGTGTGCATCTAGGAACACTTAATACTTTGTTTATGAACAAACTCTATCTGTGTGTAGCTATAGCACGCAGTGTAAATAACCCTTTCTAATATATTGAAATAAGATTTTTTATATATATATAATGTTTTTATAATGTATACATCTAGATGCAACACTATGTCCATACTGCCACAACTGGGGCTTGTTTAACATTCAAGGGTTGGAACTTTTAAAAATAATGTGTAAGCACTATGAATTACACATTAACAGTTTGGCTGGGGAAGCCATGGAATTAGACAAAGAAATTAAAAATGACATTGTATTTGACTGTTACCATTATAATTATGAATGTATCTTCTCAAGTATTTCACAACAGTTAGAGAAACTCAAGGAGACCAAACTTAAAAAACACCTTTTTGGACTTATTTTACAGTTTATTGTTTGTCTGCAGCGGTTAAGTTGTTTTTATGGCCACAGGAAGCTCCGACAACACTCTCAACCTTTCTGGGTCAGAGACGGAAGGGAGAGGTAACCTCACGCAGCTCAATGAAGCAATGAATTACCGGCCTGAGGACTTAGACGCAAGGGTTGAGTCGTTAACTCAACCAGGAAACACGCAACCTCGCAGTAATACGCTGAGTATTTTTAAGAGTGTGAACACTGACGACCTGTTGCGTACACCATTAAATCAGGTCATCGGAGATGAAAATCGCAGACTGAACGTAATGGTGGGAGAAAGTACTGACAATACTAACAACCAATGAACGGCAAGTCCTTTACAACAACGCTCAACTACCTCAAGGCTTATCGGAACCTATGATATCACCAGTTGGCTCAGTGAACAACCAAATTTAGGATGTCAAAATAGAAGTACTATCATAGGGAATCTGGCTGTGAGCAATGCGAGTATAATTTCAAAACTTAAACTTTTCGACTCTAAACTGTTAAAGATCAAAAAATTGCAATTAGAATTGCAGTATTTCGTACTATGCATTAAAGAGAACATTGTCCCTAAGGAGCTGTGGACTTGGCAATATCCTACAGGTTTAGAACCTGGGTCTGATTTTTATAAAGACCTAATTCACTTGTTTAACACTCAAGGGTTGGAACTTTTAAAAATAATGTGCAAGTACTATCAATTACACATTAACAGTTTGGCTGGGGAAGCCATGGAATTAGACAAAGAAATTAAAAATGACATTGTATTCAACCGTTACCATTATGATTATGAACGTAGCTTCTCAAGTATTTCACAACAGTTAGAGAAATTCAAGGAGACCAAACTTAAAAAACTTAGAAGGGATTTAAAGGAGTATGAAGAGGGAACAGCCTACCCCAAACCACCCCTTCTCAAGTTCGGAACACTACAACAAGTTATTCCAACTACACTTTTCTAAGCAACAACAATTCCAACAGAGAAGACACGTCGGTTCCTAGACCTGGGACAAGCCATGACGAGCCCCTAGAGAATTCTAACCATGGGCAACATTGATAACCTTGAAAGAGGTAACTTTCAAAACGAGCCACAACATCAGTCAAAAAACTACCAGGGATGGAAGGGGAAGAATCAGAACAATTACAGAGGGAACCAAACAAAATTTTACAACACACGTGTGGCCAGCAACAGGATGAGATAACAGAGGATTTAATAACAGACGAACATGTGCACATACTTATCCCACCAAATTACAACATTATAACAAATTCGAAATGTGACTTCAAAATTTACAATTATACAGACTCTGATACTGACAAAAATCTGGTTGAACTATTCGCCAAAGGACTTACTTTTGTCCCTTCAAACAGAGGTGACATAGCAGAGACTCTGTTAGAATTTAAACTCTATATCAGAAAATTGAATTTGACTGTTTTATTGGGTAATACCGCACATAACAGACAAGAGTTAAGGATAGCTAATATGTACAATCCCCCTACCCACCCACTTATTCACTTATTTGATCACATGTGAAATCAGGAAGTTGTTTAGCAACAATGATAACTCGGCAAACAGTAACAGTTTGTCTGCAGAGGATAGGATGATGCTAACACAGTTTAAAAACCTACCAATTCGCATCATGAAACCAGATAAAGGGGGTGGGTTAGTAGTGATGGGCACAAGACAGTATACCGAAAAAATGTTGAAACTACTTGAAGGACAGGCCTACCCAAAAGTGAGTTTAAATGAGTTAAATATAGCTCACAATAGAATTAAAATGTTTATGAATGACCTGTTCATTGATTCATTAACAGATGTGCATACAAACAACTACCTAACTTTGTCTTTCCCTAAACTTTCATCTTTGTTCAGAGTCCCAAAAATTCATAAGGACATCAATGACCCTCCCATGAGAGCACTTGTAGATGCTCACCAATCCATCACATACCCCTGTGCTAAAGTTATAGACTCTATTTTGAAGACTTATGTCAGTAAAGAAAAACAAATATGTAAAGACTCGTGGACATTTTTAGAGAAAATTAATGCACTTGAGTTTAAAGCAGAGAACAATTTTCTTACAGTAGATGTCTGTGATTTATATACATCGATTCCACATCACACAGACATGGAATGGGTCATTGAATTTATTAGATCAAAAGGGGCAAATGATACAGAACAAAGACTAATTGAACAATTATTAGAAATTGACTTGGAGTACAGTTTTTTTGCATTTAACAATGACATATATCTGCAAAAAGTTGGGGTGGCTATAGGGTCCCCATATGGAGGTAGCTTTGCTAACCTGGTCATGGCATACTGGGAACACAAATTTGTTTTAGAAAATTCAAGTTTAAAAACCAGTATTTCCGTTTACACATGCTACCTGGATGATATTTTTATCATCATTACAGGTGGGACTGAGGTAGCACAAGAAACAGTGAGGTTTCTCAATGAAACAACTGAATTTTTAAAACTTACAAGTGACTTTCAGGAATTCACTATCAGTTACCTCGACGTTGAACTTCATAAGGATATTCAAACTCAACATTACACAGCTAAAATTTAAAGAAAAAGTACACACACTAACTCATTCTTGCACTACAGTAGCTCGCACCCATTACACTAGAAAAAAATCTGTAGTAAAAAGACAATTAGTACGGGCAGCAAGAATGATTACTATGCAGAGTGATTTCATAGCAGAATGTAACAATTTGAGCAATATGTTTATACATAGAGGTTACCCTATTGATTTAGTTCATAACATCATCATTGAGGTTCAAAAGAAACGTGAGAAAGGAATATACAAACCTATTTTAAATAAAGGAACATGGATAGTGCCAACAATCCCAGAGACCATCATAGCCCAGGTGCCACCAACACACATCGAGGACACCAACACCCCACATGAGGACCATATAAGCAGAGCTAGGTCTGACATCAGAGTAACCAATGGACACATTAGTTTTGTTTTGACATATAACTTAAAAACTAAAGAAATTCTGGGCATTTTAAAGAAAAACTGGCATCTGTTTTCAACAGATAGAGAAATAGCACAAAAAATAGGAGAATTTTCAACAATCACATACAAAAGAGATAAGAACCTAAAGAACATCTTAGAAAGACAGCACTGCAGCACATCAAGGACTGTAGGCATGTCACATCTTGACATACCTACAGCACTGCAGCACATCAAGGACTGTAGGCATGTCAAGATGTGAAATGTGCAACTACTGTAAATACATAGACATAGGAAATAAATTCTCAATAAGAGATAGAAACTATGTACTTAAAAAGAGATATAATTGCAATTCACGATCAGTAGTTTACATAGCTCAATGCCACATATGCCCGGCTTTCTATGTGGGCAAAACTGACAGAAGATTACATGATAGAATTTATGATCATATATATGCAATAAGTAGATGCAAACAAGACAATGCCCTAGCAAAACATTGTATGGAGTACGTTAACCATTCATTCAAGTTCAAAATCATTAAACAAACACCAGATCAGGAAAATCAAGTGCAAACTATGATAAAAGGTGGCTTAAAATCTTTACTTTTAGAGAAAATTGAATTATTATGGCAATTAAGATTATATGCATGTAGGCCTCCAAGGTTAAACGAACTATATTCGCTAACTTGTATATTGAAACTAAGAAATTGGTTACGTTAAAGGTGGAAGTAAGTACAAGTATTATATAGTAAAATATTCCGATCTCCTATACTTATATCAAGCCTCAGTCGTGGCAGTATGGACATAGTGTTGCATCTGGATGTATACATTATAAAAACATTATATATAAAAAAATCTTAGTTCAATATATTAGAAAGGGTTATTTACACTGCGTGCTATAGGTACACACAGATAGAGTTTGTTCATAAACAAAGTATTAAGTGTTCCTAGATGCACACATTATACAAACACCTTACTTAAATATATTAGAAAGGGTTATTTATATTGTATGATATAAGCACACATAGACAGTGTTCGTTTATAAATAAAACACTAAGTGTGGTCACATTATCAAAACACTTTTTGTATAACAGTACACAGAAATTTATAAAGTACAAATTGCCATGGTCATTAACGAATAACCACTGGACTGAATGAATAAGAAGTTAAACAGGTGTTCACACAATTTAACAAAGTTTTTTATACACAAAGGTTTTTAAATGTTATTTATATTTATATTTTTTTGAACAGTGTATAAAAGTTATGCAACATTTTAATGTTTAATGTTTGTATAGTAGTGTTAGGTTGTTGACTGAGATACACATAATATCTATAATATAAATATAAAAGAAATGGTTCCTGATTCAACAAAGAGTTAATTTCAAATGGATCCTTAATCACGTGACCTTAACACTATATACAAAGTATCGCATTCATGGTGTATTTGTATCTGAAGAAGTCTGCTTATTGGCGCAGACGAAAAGCGCTTAATACACCAGTTTGATTGTTTTAGTGATTTCTGTGAACTATAGGAGTTTGCTGTAGTGTCATGTTTCTTGTATTTTCAACATTAAATCTGGTTTGGGTTTATGTTGCTGTTGCTCCTGTGGCACCTTTTTGAACCGTTCACTATCTGCCAGTCCTCCAAGGCTCGTTATCGCTGAAGAAGGTGAGGAACTTTCGCAGCCCCCTTCTATGACTGAGGTGGTGGCGCAGTCCTCTGTAAAGACCCATATGGATCCGACATGCCATCTGGTCCCTCAACTTCTGTACAGGCCTTGGTTTTTGTTCAGTCGGGTCCAGAGTTGCTCAACAGTCCTCAGCTTCCAATGAGCGATCTTTTACCAGTGACGTTCCTTTGAGCCATCAGCCTGCATCGGTTCTTCCTTGCAAAGAGAGTGGCATTAGGATTGCGGACATACCTAGGCTCAAGGCTAGAGCTTCCTCTAAGAAAGGTTCTACCTCAGGTCTTACGCCTAGTCCTCCCTGCTGCCATGCACAAGGATATCGGTGAAACCTGGTCAGGTTAGTTGAGGACCTTATCTCCTTAGTCAGAGCTGGGCAACCCCCTTTGGAGCCTTTCCCTGGGAAAAGGAAGAGGGATTCTACCCCTGAAGTTTTCTCTGAACCACCTGATTCAGATGAGGATTCTGACCAGAAGGAGTCTGTCTTTTTGAAGATTCAGATTCTGAAGAGAATCTGACCTCCGTTTCAAGTCCTGAAGATATTGCTTTTGGGGAAACACTTCATGCCATGAGGGAACATTTGCAGTGGGAGGCACAGGAATACCCACAATCTAAAAAGGGGGTTAGAGAGTTTCTTGACCTCCCGGAACATAAACCTGTGACTGTTCCTCTTGTATTGGAGGTGGTAGAGGATGTTTTTATGGATTCTTCCCTGAATCCAGATTCTGTACCTCCAGCCCCTCAAAAACCAGATAGTTTTTACAGGGTGCTGGACTCGCATAAATATCTCTTCAAAAATCCCTCTGCTGACCCAGAGGTTGTCATTCCAGGACCCAAGGAAGGAAGGACCAGCTTTTCAAAAAACCTTTTCCTGCTGACCAAGAAAGTAGGGCCCTTGAAAGATTTAGTAAAAAAGTCTACACTTCTGCTACCCTAGCTGTGAGGGCCCTTAACTGCCAGTTTCATATGATAAAATACCAACAAACTGTTTTAGATCAAATGAAGCAAAAGATGTCATCATTGGAGGACAAAAACATATCTAAGGAATTGTTGGACCGTTACCATTCCAGCTTCCTGGTGGCTAGACACTCATTACACTGAAGCAGTGATGCTATGGAGGCCTCTAGCCGAGCTGCAGTATCTGGTTCGGTCATTAGAAGGCATGCTTGGCTTAGGGAAAAGACCCCCCCCCCCAAGACCATGTCAGATCCAACCTTCTGGATGCACCCCTGGAAAAGGACTTCCTCTTTGGGCCAAACGCTGAGGCTATGGACAAAAAGATGGAAGATAAAGCAAAATCTCTGCAGACTGTCAAGGACTTCCTCCAAGTTCAGCCTCCTAGGTTTACTAGGAATTTTCCCACTATACCTTGGTCCTTTCCCTCTCAATCAAAAGTCAAAGAAAGGAAATCCCAGAGGGAAAGGTCTGAAAGGTATCATCAATCACAAAGGCCCAGGCAGTGGTCCTTGGAAATCCCCAGGTGGGGGAGTTCTAGGCTACTGGGCCCTGACAGAGAGTAGCAATGACTGCTCCTTTCCCATCTCCACCCCCACATCCCCTCCAGAAAGATAGGAGAAAGACTAGGAGGAAGGCTATCCCTGTTCAGAAGAATCTGGTCATTCATTATTTCAGACAAGTGGACTCTGAAAGTTATCTCAAATGGTTACAGGCTCACCTTCAAAGGGCTATTAAGATACTCAGGTTACCTGGATATTACATAAAATCAAAGAGCATAGGCCTTTTCTCATATTCACAGCCTATGCTCACAGGGCTCAGTGGAACCAGTACCAGAACACCAAATAGGGAAGGGGTTCTAGTCAAGGCTATTCCTGGTTCCCAGAAAGGAGGGTCTAGGCACCCTATTCCAGACTGGTCCATCCTCAAGCAGTCCCTCCTGGTACCAAAATTAATAATGTTGAACTTCTTCCCATGATAGACCCTCAGGCCTTAATGGTCACCTTGGACCTAAAAGGTGCTTACTTCCACATTCCTATAGAGGAATCTTGCAGAAGTTTTGTACGTTTCAGAGCAGGTACCAGTCGCTTTCAATTCTCTTCACTGCCCTTTGGGTTGCCTGCTGCTCCCAGGATCTTTGCAAAGTGTTTAGCCCCTGTGATCGCCTACTGCAGAATAAGAGGGATCCAGATGTACCCCCTCTCTAGATGACTGCCCTTTTCAAGCCACAAGTCAGTCAAAGCTCTTCAAGGGTGTGGCCTTCACTCACTACCTCCTCACCTCCTTGGGGTTCACCATAAATCTTTGCAAGTCCAACACAAACCCATCCACCAGGATAGTTTTCCTGGAGGCTGTTCTGAATCCCTCCCTTCAAAAGGCCGCCTTCCCTACAGAAAAGTTGTCTTTCCTGACTCAGTACTTCCAAAACATTATGCAGAGACAGTGCCCATCAGCCAGGGAATTCCTCAGAGCTTTGGGCTACATGGGATCTTATATCTTCATGATCCCTCTGGCTAGGCTGCACATTAGAAAGCTCTACTGGTACCTCAAGAATATGCAGTGCCAGCACTCACAGTCCCTGGAGACAGAAATTCAGCCGATCCCTTGCCTCGAGGAATAAGCATGGTGGACATGGGCATGTGCTCAGAACCTGGGTCTCCCCTTCAGTTTCATCCCTCGGGGCCAAACTTGTACCACAGATGCTTCAGAGACAGGCTGGGGTGCTCATTTCCAACACATTTAGTCCCAAGGCAGATGGGAAATTCAGCTCAGAGACAAGCATATAAATTGGAAAGAACTGATGGCAGTTAAAAAGGGCTTAGTATCTTTCCAAAGAAAAATGAAAACCAGGAGTCCTGCTAGTCAAAACAAACAACATCACAGTCATGTGGTACATAAACATGGATGCACTCACCCTCTTTGTCAAATAGCTATGCAGATTTGGGAGACAGCTCACTCTCTGGGATTGCATCTCATGGCACAGTACCTTCCAGGTGCTCAAAACACTCTAGCAGATCATCTCAGCAGGAACTTGATGGATCCCCATCAGTGGCATCTGCATCTGTAAACATTTCTCAGCATAGTCCAGAAATAGGGATCCCCACAGAGAGACCTCTTTGCCACCAAAGAAAATGCTCAACTAAAAAGATTCTGTTCCAAGAGCAAACTTGTCGCAGCCTAGAGGAAAGATGCTTTCTCCTTCCGTTGGAGCCACCTTTTCCTTTATGCATCCCCCCACCACCACACACACACACACACACACACACACACACACACACACACACACACACACACACACACACACACTGTTTCTTCTTCCTATGGTCCTTCTAAAAATCAGGGAAGAAGGTCCAACAGTCATCCTGATAGTCCCAGACTGGCCCAGGCAGCATTGGTATCCTCTGCTACTAAGTTTAACCAATGAAAATCCGTGACAGTTACCTCAGAGAGTGGATCTTCTGAATCAGGGCAAGGGGAGGTTTGTGCATCCCAACCTACAGACTCTCAGACTCTCCCTGGATAATCCCCCCAACATCCTTCTCTGAACATACGCTAAGCAAACAAGTTCAAGACATTCTTAAGGAGGCTAGAAGGCCTAATACTAGGAAATCATATTTGGCCAAGTGGAAAACGTTCTCCATTTGGTGCCACCAGCAAGGCCTCAGTCCTAACTCAGCCAGTATCTCTACCATTCTAGATTACCTGGCTACCCTGGTTGACAGAGGCCTGTCTTTTTCTTCCATCAAAGTTCATGCCTTTGCCATTTCAACCCACATACCTATTCTTCCTCTTGTCTTTTCCCATCCCCTGTTAAAACAATTCCTTAGGGGAGTGATTCACATCAGACCTCCCAGGAGACAACCCCCCCCCCATGGGACCTCAGTTTTGTTCTGGAAAAAACAACTCTACCCCCCCCCCCCCCTTTGAACTGGCAACTTCTGCTGATTTAAAATTCTCAACTCGGAAGACTGCCGTTTTACTGGCTATCATCTCAGCTAGGAGGGTCTCTGAGCTGCAAGCTGTCATGACAGTGGAACCGTTTCTCATATTCCACGCAGAGTATCACTCAGGACTTGTGCATCCTTTATTCCCAAGGTGGTCACGGACACATTCTTGGACAAGTGTATAGCTTGATTCACCTTCTTCCTGAATCCTCAGAGCCAGGGGGAGAAAATCCTTCACTCCTTGGATGTGCACAGAGAGCTCCATTACTATTTTGACAGAACTAAATCTTTCAGAAGATCATACCAGTTCTGTGTCCTTTTCCATTGGCTCTGGAGGGAAACTAGTTTCCCAACAGACTATCTCCACTTAGTTTCCCAACAGACTATCTCCAAGTGGATCTCTCACT
The DNA here is from genome assembly GCF_019279795.1 of Protopterus annectens. Taxonomy (NCBI): domain Eukaryota; kingdom Metazoa; phylum Chordata; order Ceratodontiformes; family Protopteridae; genus Protopterus; species Protopterus annectens. The sequence goes on along the minus strand of NC_056750.1, from coordinate 622,822,496 downwards.
GTATTTCCTTTTGTTACAGCCATCATGATAAAGTCACCTGAAGTTGTCAGGACTTACTCTACTAGGACCACTGCTACTTTCCTGAAGGGAGTCCCTACCAAAAACATTTTGGAAGCTGCTACCTGGTCATCTCTGCATACCTTTATCGAACACTACCACATATCAGCCTTCTCCAAGTCAAGAGCAGGATTTGCCACTTCCATCCTGCCGGGCATCCTGTCTTCCCCATAATCTTCTTTCCAACCTCATCTCAGCTTTGGGAATCATCCCACAAGTCAGGATTGGAATACTGAAACACAAAGACCATAGTGCAGTTATCTACACTTACCATGAATGTAGATGTTCGAGTATATTCACTGTTGCCATCTTCTTTCCTTTCCTCCGATGTTCTTCGTGCTTCACTGTTGCAGTCATTACATTTGGGTTATCCTGCTGGCCTGTTGCCCTCAGTCAGCCTGAATTCCAAAGTCTTGGGTCCTGCATCGGTTGCTGTCGTCTCTTCGCTGACGTCAGTTCGTCAGGGGTATAAAAGATGCAGCCGACGCCATTTTATTTAGTCTTTCTTGCCGCACAGTGCCCGAAGCAAAAGCAGTTCGCAATTGCCGGTCGGCCGATTCGTGTTCGAATTTCAGATCCAAAGTCTTCATTAAAAGCTAAGTACCCCATTGGAGAAACTTTTTTATTGCTTCAGACTGATGTCAGAAAAAGTTAACAATTGTATTTCTTGTGGGAAGCAAATACCTCATAAGGACTTTCATTCTTACTGTATTCCTTGCCTAGGCCCTGACCACGACGTTGCTAGTTGTCGGTTTTGTGCTAGATTTAACCAACGCATTATTAAGGGTTGGTACAATTTTGCATTAAGCTATTTTGGGCGAAGATTTAATTATACAATGTCGTCAGATAGCCATCCGACTACGAGAGTTCACAAAAAGCGCAAAGAAAAAGAAAAACAGGCAACTGAGATCCAAAACTGACGACGAAGCTTCTCCTAAGCAAGTTGCCGGTTTGCCGGTTCTCAGTGAGGTGCTTTCGCAGACCCTGATGACTGCTACTTTAGAGTCGCAGGCCGCTACCGACTCTCACGTGGAGGGGGACAGGCCGCTGGAAACTCAAGTTATTGGAGCCTCGGAGATTATTCCCACAGTTGGGTCCAGAGCCGCTGAGCAGGCATCTGCTTCTGACAGTGTATTCAGACCTAAACAATTATATATAAAATCGACTTCAAAGACAAAGACTAAAACACCTTTAAAGGCAAAGAAACAAGTTCGCCAGCCACAAGGACAAGCCTCCATGCCTAAAAAACAGATGCTCAAAATGGCCGAAGACTTAATTACTTTGATCAGGGGTTCCCATCCCCCTCCTGATAAGCGGCCTAGGCAAGAGACAGACTATGAATCTTCAGATCAGGTTTCCATTTCTTCTGATTAGGAATATTCTCTTCCCCCCTATGAGGATTCTGATGCTGAAGAATCAATTCCTTCAGCTTCTCCTCCTGAGGACTACTCTTTTGGGGAAACCTTGCATACCATGAGGAAGCACTTCCACTGGGAGAGCCAGGATTTTTCGGAATCTAAGAAAAGGCTCAGAGACTTCCTTTTACTACCTCAACACAGGCCTCTAGCTATTCCACCTGTGTTGGACATTGTAGATGATGTGTTCTCGGAGTCTAGTCTGACCCCTGACTCTTTACCTCCAGCTCCTGTTAAGCCGGACAGATACTACAGGGTCCCTTACTCTCATAAATTCCTTTTCAAAAACCCTACTGCAGACCCAGAAACTATTTCTCAGGGTCCCAAGGGGTCAAGGCCTCTGCTGCAATAAACCCTACCCCCTCTGACAGGGATTCTAGGGCACTGTATATATGGGGAAAAAAGATTTACACATCTGCTACTTTGGCTATAAGGGCCTTAAATTGCCAGTTTCATATGCTCAAATATCAGCAATATATCATGACACTGCTTAAACAGAAAATTATGGCAAATTCTGATTGTGCAGAAAACAAAGAAATGCAGGATTTATTGCATGCAGCTGAACAAGTTGGAAAGCATACTTTACAATGTGGGTTTGATTCCCTGGAGGCCTCCTGCAGGGCCGCTGTTACAGGTTCTGTCATTAGTAGGCATGCTTGGTTAAAGGAGTAAACTCTGCTTGACCATGTTAAAGCAAAATTATTAGATGCTCCTTTACAACATGATACCTTGTTTGGTGTTAAGGCAGAAGAGGTGTTAAAGAAAATGGAGGACAAAGCTAAATCTATGCAAACGGTCAAGGATTTTTTACAGGTACAGCCACCTAGATTTAGCAGACACTGGCCTACAAAGAATTGGTCCTTTCCAGTCTCAGAAAGACCTCACAGGGGCAGATCCAGACGCCCTAAAGGCAGACCACAGCCGCAAGGATCCTACAGGCCTAAACAGTGGAGTGCTTCTACCTCCAGAGGTGGAGAAGACAAAGCACAATCATACAGGAAACAGTCCCAATGACTTCCCCATGCCTGCACCAAGCACTTATCTTCTGGCAGCACCCTTAGGGGGAAAACTAGCACTTTTTTCTCAAAATTGGCACATTATAACCCAGGACAAATGGGTTCTAGACGTAGCGTCACAAGGCTACAAGTTTCATTTCCATACCCTGCCAAGGGCAAACGGTTGGCCAGACCTGCCAAAAAATCAATGGGCAGAGCCTCAAAAACAAGTCACAGCTCTCATGGACATGAGGGCTATTCAGCAAGTGCCACAGCAAGAGCAGGGACAAGGATTTTATTTAAGACTGTTCTTGGTACCCAGAAAGGACAAAGCATGGAGACCAATACTGGACCTATCTATTCTGAACACTTTCCTGGAAATACCGAAATTCAAGATGTTGACCTTACAACAGCTTCTGCCCATGCTGGGCAGCAAGGCTTGGCTCGTGACTTTAGACCTAAAAGAGGCATACCTGCATGTCCCAATCAGACAATCATGCAGAAGATACCTTAGATTCAAGGCTGGCTCAAAGCGTTACCAATTCTCTGCACTGCCCTTTGGCTTATCTACTGCGCCCAGGGTCTTCACAAAGTGCCTGGCACCAGTAATTGCTTACTGCAGACAAAGAGGAATACAAATATATCCCTACTTGAACGACTGCCTCATACAAGCAGAGAACAAGGACATTCTACTACAGCATCTGACATTTGTGGTAAGACTTTTAACATGCCTGGGGTACACAGTCAACAAAAAGAAATCAAAACTAGTACTCTCTCAAGAGATAATATTCCTGGGAGCAAGTTTAAATACAACTGCCCAGATGGCTTATCGCACTCCAGACAAACAAAGGCAACTGACTACTTATTTCAAGGAAATGGCAACAAAGGCCCAGTTATCTGCAAGAAAAATTCTGCAGGCTTTGGGCTTCATGGCATCCTGCATCTTACTAATTCCATATGCAAGACTGCATATGAGGAAAATTCAGTGGTACATAAAAAGTGTCTGGACACAACACTGCCACAGTCTGGAAACAATGATTACTCTAATTCCCTGCCTGCAACAGGAGTTTCGATGGTGGGCAAAGGCTTGTCACCAAAACAAGGGACAGCCATTCTCTCTACCCCCAGCCAGGCAGAGCCTAATGACGGATGCATCAATTATGCCTGGGGGCACACATGGCAGGAAGAGGCATTCAGGGCACATGGTCCACAAACCAAAAGCATCTACATATCAATCAAAAAGAGATGCTAGCTGTTCAAAATGTCCTGACAGCCTTCAAGGGCCTACTTCATCAAGGACAACTACTGATAAAGACAGACAACACCACGGTCATGTGGTACATAAACAAGCAGGGGGGCACTCATTCTTATCCCCTGTGCAGTCTAGCCATGGCTTTATGGGACAAATCAATGAATTACCAAGTTCATCTGCAGGCACAATTCCTGCCAGGAAAGGAAAATACTCTGGCAGACGAACTAAGCAGAAACCTCATGGATCCCCACGAGTGGCACCTGAGTCCACAAGTCGTCAGCATGATAAAGAAATGGGGACACCCGGACATAGATCTATTTGCCTCCCCTCAAAACAATCAACTAAAAAGATTCTGCACAAGGACTTATCACAGACAAGCTTGGAAAGTATCTTTCAACTGGACAAACCTATCAGTATATGGCTTTCCTCCACTGCCTCTCCTCCCCAAGGTACTCCTAAAGGTCAGGTAGGAGAAACCAAAAATGATTCTGATTGCCCCAGACTGGCCACGCCAGTACTGGTATCCAATCTTAAGGAACTTGTCCCAATGCCGAGCCAGGACCTTACCTCAAATACCTCATCTACTGTCCCAGCAAAACAATCAGATTCTGCACAGCCAACTCAGGACCCTAAACCTGGCAGCATGGCAGATAATGTAGCCATACAAACCACGCCTCTCAGTAAAGCTGTGATGGATGTCAATTTAAAAGCCAGAAGGCCTAGTACTAGAAAATCCTATGCTGGGAAATGGAAGAGATTTTGCGCTTGGATCCAAGCTCAAGGAACTGATACAGCTGTCCCAAATATTCCTCAGATTTTGCAATACTTAACTGAGATGCTGGACAAAGGCCTATCTTTTTCATCAGTTAAAATCAATGCTTCTGCCATTTCGGTGCATTACAATACAGAGTCACCACTCTTTTCTCATCCTTTATTAAGGCAGTACCTCAGAGGAGCCAAAAACTTAAGGCCTTCAAGGAGAACGCCAATACCTGCATGGGAACTCAATTATGTCTTGGAAAAACTCACCTTACCTCCTTTTGAGCCAGCTGCTACTGAGGATATAAAGTTATTATCTTGGAAAACAGCTCTGCTCCTAGCAATAACTTCTGCAAGACGAGTTTCAGAGCTACAGGCTCTTATGGCTGTGGCACCCTTTATCATTTTTTATCCAGATAGGGTCTCTCTGAGAACAAACCCTGCATTTATGCCTAAGGTGGTATCCAGTGTAGCCCTTAATCAAACAGTTCATTTGCCAACTTTTTATCCAAATGCACAGAACAAGGGGGAGAAAATTCTGCATTCTTTGGATGTACACAGACAACTTAGATTCTACTTGGACAAAACTAAAGTTTTCAGAAAGACAGAACAATTACTAGTGGCATATGCCACATCATCACAAGGAAAGGCTATCTCCAAGCAGGCTACTTCCAAGTGAATAGGACACTGCATTCGTTTCTACTATTCACAGCATGGCAAACCAGTGCCTAAGGGCATTAGGCCACATTCAACCAGAGCTGCAGCCACTTCTGTAGCCTTTCTCAGGGGAGTACCAACCAAAGACATTTTAGAAACTGCTACTTGGAGTTCAGTGCATACCTTTACAAAACATTACAATCTTCCTCTTTACTCTAAAACAAGGGCAGGCCTTGCCACTGCAGTTCTGCAGGGCCTCATAGCCGCTCCTAATGCTGTCTAGCTCCAGCCACCCAACCATAGCTTTGGGACTCACCCCAAATGTAATGACTGCAACAGTGAAACACGAAGAACATAGTATAGTTGTGTACACTTACCATAAATATAGATGTTTGAGTGTATTCACTGTTGCAGTCCAGGTTACCCACCCGCCATCCCCCTTATTTTTGCTGGAACTTATCTTTACTTCTCTAATCTATACAACCTAGGTGGTGTATTTGCTTATAGATGAAGGTAAAGCTTATTTTGGTGCATGTATGTTTTATTTACACAATTTTAGCCTACCCTTTTGGGGGCACCTGACATCTGGGGCCAGAAAAACTAAATAAAATGGCGTTGGCTGCATCTTTTATACCCCTGATGAACTGAAGTCAGGGAAGAGGCGACAGCAACTGACGCAGGACCCAAGACTTTGGAATTCAGGCCGACTGAGGGCAACCTGCCAGCAGGATAACCCAAATTTAATGACTGCAACAGTGAATACACTCGAACATCTACATTTGTGGTAAGTGTACACAACTGTACTTTCCCTTTTGCCTATAGTAGTAGTCTGTTTCTATCTTCTTCAGTAATCAGAGGACCCCATATGTGTTTTCCCTCCCGGGCCCATTTTCTGCCTTTAACCCTTGTCTATGGTTCATCCGGGGGCTCCTACCTTGTAGGGGCCAAAAAAAAAACTGATGTCATAGCTTCTTCTGGCTCCCTTTATACCCAAGCATACTGATGAATAGGGCGTCCGCCAGCCATAGGAGTGAGATTTTTACTCTGGTAGTCAGGCTGGCCAAGGGCCTCTACAGTAGGAAATCCCACAAATCAGGACTGCAACAGTGAATACTCTCGAACATGTACATTTATGGCAATATACACAACTGTACATTCTTCACTTACATTAATAGCTAGACAGCCCAGGCTCTCTTCCCCTGTCTGTCATATTCTTTTGTCCTCCCATAAAGTTTATTGTAGGAAGATGTACAGAAGCAATGGACTTCTGAAATTTTAATTTTCGAGTTTCAGAACCAAAGTCTTCAACTAAGCTAAGTACCCCATTGGGGAAACTTTTTCTTGCTCTAAACCAATGTCATTAAAAGTCAATAATTGTATTTCTTGTGGAAAGTAAATACCTCATAAAGATTTTCATTTGTGCTGTATTCCTTGCCTATGCCCTGACCACGATGTACCTCGCTGTCAGTTTTGTGTTGTTGGTATATTTACACTTCTAAATATTTTGGTACTTGGTTCAATTACCCAGATATGGCTTCGGTAAGCCACCCAACTACCGACAATAGCAAGTTCTCTCTCTTAAGTATAAGGGCTATTCAAACTGTTCCAGAAGAGGAAAGGGGACAAGGTTTCTACTCAAGACTTTTCCTGGTGCCCAGAAAAGACAACTCCTGGCGTCCTATCCTGGGCCACTCTATCCTAAACACCTTTTTGCTGATCCCAAAATTAAAGATGGTAACTCTTCATTTGCTTCCTATGCTAGTCAAGGATGCCTGGTTGACAAAACTTGATTTAAAGGAAGCCTACCTGCACATCAAAATCAGAGAATCTTGCAGAAGATACCTACACTTCAAAGTAGGCTTCATGCACTATCAGTTCTCTGCACTGTCCTTTGGCTTATCTACTGCGCCCAGGGTATTCACAAAGTGCCTAGCTCCAGTCATTGCATTTTGCAGTCAAAGAAATATTCAAATATACCCATACCTGGACGATTGTCTAATTCATGAAGAAAGCCGGGACATACTATTGAATCATCTAGCATTTTTACAAAAAGTGCTAACTTCTCTGGGGTACACCATAAACGAAAATAAATCACAACTTGTACCCTGCCAACAAATTGTATTCCTGGGAGCAAGCTTGAACACAACTTCCCAGATGGCTTTCCTCACACCAGAGAAACAAGTTAATTTGACAGCCTACTTCAAACTAATGGCCACAAAGACCCTGCTATCTGCAAGACAAATACTGCAAGCCTTGGGGTTCATGGCCTCCTGCATTCTCCTAATTCCATATGCAAGACTGCATATGAGAAAACTACAATGGTATCTAAAAAGGGACTGCCATTCACTCTACCCCCTGCCGCCCAAACCCTAACAACAGATGCATCAGACTATGCATGGGGAGCTCACTTGGCAGGGAAGTGCATTCAGGGCAAATGGATCCCAAGTCAAATGCACCTGCATATCAATCAAAAAGAAATGTTAGCTGTACAGCATGCTCTGATAGCCTTCAAGGACCACATTCTTCCAGGACAATTAATGGTAAAGATGGACAACACCACTGTTATGTGGTACATAAACACACGGGGGGGGATCCCACTCATACCCTCTCTGCAGACTAGCCATGGCTCTGTGGAACACAGCCTTGAGCTACCTAGTGCACCTACAGGCTCAATCCTGCCAGGAAAGCTAAATACACTGGCAGACAAACTAAGCAGAAATCTCATGGACCCACACGAGTGGAAACTGGAGCCAAAGACATTCAACATGTTGATAAACAAATGGGGGAGGCCAGAGATTGCCTCCCCCCAGAACAACCAATTGGACAAATTCTGCATAAGGACTCCTCACAAACAAGCTTGGAAAATGGATGCCCTGTCCTTCACATGGAAAAAGGTATCAGTTTATGCCTTTCCTCCTCTGCCTCTCCTCTCCAAGGTACTACTAAAGATCAAACAGGACAAACCAAGGATAGGTTCATAGGTTCATAGCTTGGTACTGGGCTATCTGCCCGAAGGCATATATTAGCCCAGCCACGTTGTGCGGTATTCACTGCCCCTTTAGTAGTTCCCTAGACCCTTGCACTAGCAGCTAGTACCCTTGACCCCTATCTAGTAGTGCTGTGGGTGTGATCCCTGGTGTGAACTTTCTGTTACCCATCCACTCATCAAGGTTCCTCTTGAAGAGTGATAGTGAGGGACTCTGTCTTATGTAGATCGGGACCCTGTTCCATAGTAAGGGAAGTCTCTGCGAAGGGAATCTATCCCTCCAGCATGTTCTATTCATTGTTGTGTTGAGGTTTATATCCCTAGAGCGTGTAGCTCGAGTAGATTTGGTTTTGTTAAGATGGAGCATGTTCAACAATTCTGGGTTGGACATGGCTCTGTACGTTAGACAGAGATCGCCTCTGAGAGAAGCGGTATGCAACAGAGAACAGTCTTAGCTTTTTCAATCGTGCTGCATAGGGCAACTGTTTGAGGCCAGTATCCTCTTGGTTAGGTATCCCTGTGGTCGCTCCAGCTGCTGGAGATGTCTAGCCAGGTACATTCCAGTTGGTGTTTTGTACTCAATAATGGGTCTGATGAGGGAAGAGTAGAGGGGTACCATTACATCCTTAGATCTTGATGCAAGCCCTTTCATGATCAGGTGGTTCACATAGAAGGATTTTCTAACCACTTTGGCAACATGGTTATCAAAGGAAAGCTGACTATCTACTTGGGTCCCTAGATCCCTTATTTCTTCTTCAGATTTCTGGGGATTACCTCCTATGTTGTAGTTTGCGAGTTCTCTGTTTTTTCCAAAGGGGATTACTATGCATTTTTTTGCATTTAGCTTGAGACCATGGCTTTGACACCATGCATCAGTCTCATTTAGCCCCTTCTGGAGGATCTCCATGTCAGCCGGAGACTCTATTATAGCACCCAGTTTGCAGTCGTCCTCAAACTTAGTCAGCCACAGCCCTTCCGTGCTTGCCTGTACTTCTGAGAAGTATATGCCAAACAGGAGGGGCCCCAGGACAGAGCCCTGAGGCACACCACTCGTTACTGGTCTGGATTCGGACATAGATCCCACTACTCTTACTTTATGGGATCTGTCTGAGAGCCAGTTTGCGGTCCATCTTGTGACGTAAGGGTTTATGCCCAGGCTGGTGAGCTTATCAATAATACCTGAATGGGTAATGGTGTCAAATGCTTTAGCAAGGTCAAGGTGAGCCGTGTGTACCTCCTTCTCCTTATCTGTAGCCTGAGTAACTGTCTCAAAGAAATCCACCAGGTTCAGGAGGCATGATCTGCCCTTGACAAAGCCGAACTGTGTGGGGTCCAGCGACTGGAGGTTCCAAATCTCTCCATTTATGAGTTCCATAATGATTCGCTCCATAGCCTTACAGATCAGACTGGTCAGGCTTATTGGTCGATAGTTCCCAGGGTCAGTTGTGGCCCCACCCTTGTGTAGTGGGACCACCGTTGCCGTACGCCATTCTATGGGCACATATCCTGTGGAGAGGCTGAGACTGAACAGGGTATTAAGATACTGATACTGATTGTACCAGACTGGCCACACCAATAGTGGTACCCCCCTTGCGCAGTGTGTCACTGCTAGCACTATGGCACCTGCCTCAGACCCCTACCCTGCTGTCCCAGCAGGAGGGCCAGATTCTGCACCCTCATCTTCAAACCCTGAACCTGGCAGCTTGGCTAATTACCTGATCTCTCCATTATTATCCCTCAGTAAACGAGTGTTGGATGTCATTCTGGAGGCAAGGAGGCCTAGTACTAGAAAATCTTATGCTGAAAAATGGAAAAGATTCTGTTCCTGGAACCACACTCAGGGGAGATGGGCACAGTAGTGACCAATTTACCTCAGATTCTTCAATACTTAACTGAGATGCTTCACAAGGGCCTTTCCTTTTCCACCATCAAAATTCATGCATCACCCATTTTATCTCATTACAACACAGAACCACCCCTCTTCTCTCATCCACTGCTCAAGCAGTTCCTCAGAGGGGCCAAAAACTTAAGACCACCCAGGAGAGCCCCAACTCCAGCCTGAGACCTTAACTTTGTATTGGAAAAACTCACTCTATCTCCTTTTGAGCCAGCTGCAAATGCAGAGTTGAAATTCCTTTCTTGGAAAACAGCCTTTCTTTTAGCCATCAAGTCAGCAAGAAGGGTGTCTGAATTACAGGCCTTTATGGCAGTGGAGCCTTTCATCATCTTTCATGCGGACAGGGTGTTCCTCAGGACCAATCCCTCCTTCATGCCCAAGGTAGTATCCAGTGTGGCTCTTAATCAGTACATTCATTTGTCAACCTTCTTTTCTAATCCACAGGACAAAGGGGAATGGATACTGCACTCCTTAGATGTGCACAGACTTAGATTTTACTTGGGACAGGACTAAACCTCTCAGGAAATCTGAACAGCTGCTGGTGGCAGTTGCTGCAGGGGCAGTGGGGAAGGCCATTTCAAAGCAAACCATTTCTAAATGGATAGGCCATTGCATTAATTTCTGCTATAAGCACCATGGAAAACCTATCCCACAGGGGATAAGACCCCATTCAACCAGGGCTGCATCTACCTCTACAGCCTTTCTCAGAGGTGCCGCTACCAGGGACATCCTAGAAGCTGCTACCTGGAGTTCTGTACATACCTTCACCAAGCAGTACCATTTGCCAATTTTCTCTAAATCCAGAGCTGGCTTTGCCACTGCAGTCTTGCAGGGCCTTATAGCTGGTCCTAATGCTATCTAATTTTCTCCTCCCATCCTTTGCTTTGGGAATATATTCACATGTGATGACTGCAACAGTGAAACACAAAGAACATAGTACAGTTGTGTACACTTGCCATAAATGTAGATGTTCGAGTGTACTCACTGTTGCAGTCCTGGTTACCCTGCCTCCAGCCCCCTGACTTCTTTTGGCTATACCTCTATTCTTGTTTAATATGCTTAAAGCTTTTTGGTGTATTTGCTTTTTTGTTGGAGGTGTAACCTTGTGTATATATATATATATATATATATATATATATATATATATATATATGTAATTGCTTCTCGTTAGGGGGGCACCTGACATCTGGGGCAAGAAAAACTGATGCAATGGCATTGGCTGCATGCTTTATACCCTTGACTACCTGACGTCATGGAAGATGAGACAGCAACCGACGCAGGACCCAAAACTTTGATAATCAGGCCGACTGAGAGCTACTGCAAGCAGATAACCCAAATGTGATTACTGCAACAGTGAATACACTCGAACATCTACTTTTATGGTAAATGTACACAACTGTACTTTCCATTCCTTACCGGGCATTACGTCTATGGTTTCTGAAGTAGCTGAAGAAGGCTTTGTGGTTGTCCTTAGATTAGGTGGCAATTTTCAGTTCTTACTTGCATTTGAAGGATTTGATTTTGCTTCTGAGCTCTTTCTTGATATTTTTGAGTTCTGATCGAGATGAGTGGATATTAAGTTTGCTCTTGAGGGTCACAGAAGCTGTTGGCTTAAAGACTACTTGTGGGCCTTCATATACCTGTGCTTTAGTGTATCTGCAGATGTCCTTCCATATCACTGTTGCAGTATTCTTCACTAAAGGGATCCCATGCTAAGGGTAGCCTGACAGCCAGCCAGTATACCAAAGCCTTAAGTTGTTATAGGGACGTCATATATCACACGTATGCTCCCCACTGACGGCGTAGGGCATAAAGGTGACATATAGATGTAGTACATACCTCAGAACTTTTTTGCCACCACCACTCCACACGCCATCTTCAGTTGTCGGTGTGAATGCTCCTTCATCTGCTGGTTACCAAGCCGTTTTCGGTTAAGTGCCCCATTTGGATTTTACTTCTTATCTTGTCTTTTTCTTTCTGTTGTAAGGTTGTATGTCATCCAGAAAGCTGAGATGTCAGTGTGGGAGACAGATTCCCCATAAGGACTGACACAAGCAGTGTTTATTTTGCTTAGGTGCTTCTCTATACCAGACATTGGGCCCTGTTTGTCAGGAATTTTCCCTAAAACTCTTCATAGTCATCTCTCCTCCTTATCCAACTACCTGGAGAACCACTGTCTTCAATTGTTCATCAGGGTACAGTGGCGAAATCATCCCGGCCCGAGGGTCAGCCATCTGCCAAGACCACCAAAAAGTTAGGTTGGATTCAACTTCTGCACCTCTTTGCCTGAATATCTCTTTGTCGAGGCTGGTGAAAGCCTGGAGGGTCATCCAGTTATTCCATCAGATTCCTGTGCCACCACTGCTTTGGAGGCCAGCAAGGATCTGGTTTTTCACACATCCTCTCAGGCTCTGTAGATGTGTGCCTAGAATGTTCAGGGGGAACCTCTGCTGATACTATTCAAGGGACCAAGGGGTGTTTCACAGATTCTTGTTAGGGAAGAGATTTCCACTATGTTAATATTGAATGTCGGCAGGAGTCCGAATCTCCTACGATGTTTTGGGGGTGATGTCCCTTTAAAGAAGAAACAGAAATTAGAGCATATTTCATTTGCTCTTAAGGATCCTAAGCGTAAATAGCAGGATTTTACAATTTTACACAGGTGTTGTTTAATACTCTCATGGCTTTGAATTCCGCTCAGGGAGTCTCTGATGTTCATCGTGCATACAGCTGCAGTAATCACAGATGGGTTCTCTGCCGTCAGGCGGGTCCTCGTTCGGCCGAATTCCAAAGTCTTGGTCCGGCGTCGGTTGTCGTCGCCCTCTTCCCTGACGTCAGTGCGACAGGGTATATAAGACACAGCCGACGCCATATTCTTCAGTCTTTTTTGCCGCGCGGTGCCTGAAGCAGAAGCAGTTCGCAAGTGCCGGTCAGCCAGCTCCTGAATTTACGAAAAATTGGAAACCGAAGTCTTCATTAAAGCTAAGTACCCCGTTGGGGAAATTTTTCTTGCCTCAGACCGATGTCAGAAAAAGTTAACAATTGTATTTCTTGTGGGAAGCAAATACCGCATAAGGATTTCCATTCTCTTTGCATACCTTGTTTAGGCCCAGACCACGACGTCTCGGGCTGTCGCTTTTGCGCTAGTTTCAAAAAGCGCACTATTAAGCGTCGGGCGGAGTTCGCCCAACACTTTTTCGGTAAAGCCTTTGATTATAAAATGTCATCAGACTCTCCGACTACCGTTTTGTCCAAAAAATGCAAGGACAAAGACCGACATGCGAGGTCCGCGGTCCCCACCGACACCACGCCAAAACCGGCTACACGTGGTCCGGTTCTCATCGAGAAGCCTTTGCAGTCCCTGACTACCGACGACACTTCTTTGGCGGGGTCTTATGTAACCGAGACCGCAGGTACCTCGGCCCATACCCAGACTACAACCACCGAAGCCACTGTGAGCGTTGAGCCTCCTAATGTGGACAGGTCCACTTCCACCCATGGTGTCTTTAGACCCTCATCTTCCTTTTCAATTAAGACCTTTACTAAGTCCAAATCAGCCAGGCATCCCAAGAGGCCTGTTGCACAGGGCCCATCTCCAGGCCCCATGCCTAAAAAGCAGATGCTTAAAATGGCTGAGGATTTAATTACTCTTATCAGGGGTTCCCAACCCCCTCCAGACAAGAGACCCAGAGTGGAGGAAGATTCTCCTTCTTCGGATCAGGGCTCCATTTTTTCAGATCATTCTGATGTAGAGGAACACTCTTTCTCCCCCTTTGAAGATTCTGATGCGGAGCAGTCCATTCCCTCTGTATCTCCTCCTGAGGATTTTTCTTTTGGGGAAACCTTGCACACCTTGAGGGAACACTTCCATTGGGAAGGCCAAGACTTTTCTGATTCCAAGAAAAGACTTAGGGAATTTCTTTTGTTACCTCAACACAGACCTCTGGCTATTCCTCCTGTCTTGGACGTACTGGATGATGTTTATTCGGAGGCTTGCCTTAGTCCGGATTCCCTGCCTCCTGCCCCAGTCAAGCCTGATAGGTAATACAGAGTTCCTAACTCTCACCAATTTCTGTACAAAAGCCATAATGCTGACCCTGAAACCATTTCTCAAGGCCCCAAGAGAATGAAGGCCTCTACTGCTAAGAATCCACTACCTTCTGAAAGAGAGTCTAGATCCTTAGAAAGGTGGGGGAAAAAGTGTATACCTCGGCCACCCTAGCCATGAGGGCCTTAAATTGTCAGTTTCCTATGCTTAAATATCAGCAGTTTCTGTTATCACAATTAAGAAATAAAATGTCTCAACCTGAACAACCAGATTTGAAGGAGTTGCAGGATATGATGCATAGTGCAGAACAAGTGGGTAAACACACCTTACAATGTGGCTATGATGCCCTAGAGGCCTCAAGTAGAGCTGCTGTTACAGGATCAGTTATTTGTAGACATGCATGGCTTAGGTAACAAATCTTGCCTGATCATGTGAAAGCCGGATGCTCCTTTACAAAAGGATGTGCTATTTGGTACTAATGCTGAGGAGATACTACGGAAAATGGAAGTAAAAGCCAAATCTATGCAATCTGTCAAAGCTTTTCTGCAGGTTCAACCACCACGTTTTAGCAGAAATTGGCCTTCTAAAAACTGGTCCTTTCCAGCTACGGACAAGCCCCAAAGAGGTAGATACAGGCGCTCAAGGGGCAGAGGACAATCACAAGGATCATATAGAGGCAGGCAATGGCAAACTCCAGCACCAAGAGGTGGCGAAGACAGTGCACAACAATATAGGAAACAAACCCAATGACTTCCTCCTTTCCACGCCAAGCAAGTCTCAGCTGGCAGCACCTTTGGGAGGAAAGCTGGCATTATTTACAAGAAATTGGCATATTGTCACAACAGACAAATGGATCCTGAACGTTATAGACAGAGGCTACAGATTTCATTTTCACACTCTACCAAAAATGAGAGGCATGCCAAACCTGCCACACAATCAAAGGGCAGAGGCACAACTACAAATTTCAAAGCTCATAGACATGAAAGCTATTCAAGAGGTACCTACTCACGAACAAGGCCAAGGTTTTTATTCCAGGCTATTTCTGGTACCAAGGAAAGGAACCAACTGGAGACCCATTTTGGACTTATCCATCCTAAACACATTCTTACTGCACCAAAATTCAAGATGCTCACATTACAGCAGCTTCTTCCCATGCTGGGCAAGGAGTTTTGGCTGGTAACATTGGACCTCAAGGAGGCATACCTGCATGTCCCAATCAGACAAAGTTGCAGAAGATACCTCAGATTTCTTGCAGGTTCAATCCACTATCAATTCTCTGCATTGCCCTTTGGCTTATCTACTGCGCCCAGAGTATTCATGAAATGCCTGGCATCAGTAATTGCCTACTGCAGACTTCAAGGGATTCAAATTTACCCTTATTTGGACGACTGCCTGATCCAAGCAGACAGCAAGCACATACTTCTGGATCATCTGGCTTATGCAACACGGTTACTGAACTCTCTGGGATACACAATCAACAAAGAGAAATCCAGACTAACACCATCTCAGAAAATAATTTTCCTGGGTGCCAACTTGGACACAAACACCCAGATGGCTATCTTACGCCAGAAAAACAGGGACAACTAACTCAGTACTTCAAAATTCTAGCAAATTGTACCAGGCTTACTGCAAGGAAAATTCTGCAGGCTCTGGGCTTCATGGCATCTTGCATTCTTTTAATCCCATGTGCAAAGTCGCATATGAGGAAACTTCAATGTTACCTAAAAAACCTATGGTCTCAACACAGCCACAGTTTGGAAACAATAATACCAATAATTCCATGTTTGCAAAAGGAATTCCTATGGTGGGCCCAAGCATGTCAAACAATCACAGGTCTCCCATTCTGCAAGCCTCAAGCAAATCAAGTCATCACAGCAGACGCCTCAGATTACGCTTGGGGGGCACACATGACAGACAGGTGCATTCAGGGCAAATGGTCCCAAAAAGAAAAGCACCTTCACATCAAGTCAAAAAGAAATGCTAGCAGTGATAAATGCAATTACAGCTTTCAAGGACCTCCTGCATCCAGGACAATTATTGATAAGAACAGACAACACCACAGTAATGTGGTACATAAACAAACAAGGAGGAACACATTCATACCCCCTGTGCAGACTAGCCATGACACTTTGGAACTTGGCTCTGGAATGGCAAATCGAACTTCAAGCACAGTACTTGCCAGGTTTGGAAAACACGTTGGCAGACAATCTAAGCAGAAATATGACTGATCCACATGAATGGAAGTTGCATCCTCAAGTGTTTACAAAAATAATCCAAGCGTGGGGGAGGCCAGACATAGATCTCTTCGCCTCCCACAGGAATCATCAATTGGAAAAGTTTTGTTCAAGGACCTTTCATCCAAAGGCCTGGAGAGTGGACGCCCTTTCATTCAGTTGGACAGCATGGACAGTTTACGCTTTCCCACCTCTGCCTCTTCTGCCCAAGGTGCTCTTGAAAGCAAGAACAGACAGACCGAAGATGATATTGATTGCTCCAGACTGGCCGAGGCAACACTGGTATCCACTCCTGAGGAGCCTAACACATACTCCTCCCTGGCCCCTACCTCTAATGCCTCTTCTGTTGACTCAGCACAGCTACAAAACTCTTCACAGCCAGCTGAAAACACTCAATCTAGCTGCATGGAAAATTCCTTGACACCTCATCAGACACTACTCCCCAAAGAGGTGCAGGACATCATTTTGGAGGCCAGAAGGCCATCTACTAGAAAGGCTTACTCCGCAAAATGGAAACGGTTTTGCTCTTGGAATGAGAAAAAAGGCCAGGACCCTAGAAAACTGAATTTGCCTCAGGTACTACAGTATCTAGCTGAGTTGCTGAACAGTGGACTTTCATTTTCCGCCATAAAAATCCACGCCTCAGCCATTTCTGCAGAATTCAACACAGATCCACCCTTATTCTCTCACCCACTCTTAAGACAGTTCCTCAGAGGGGCAAAAAATATAAGACCACCAAGGAAGCAACCTGTGCCAGCCTGGGATCTTAATTACATTTTAGAAAAATTAACATTGCCTCCTTTTCAACCAGCTGCCTCAACAGATTTGCAATATTTGTCCTGGAAAACAGCTTTCCTTCTGGCCATTACCTCAGCTCGTAGGGTTTCGGAACTACAAGCCCTCATGGCTGTGCAGCCCTTTCTCATCTTCCATCAGGACAGGGTTTCCCTTCGAACCAATCCATCATTTATGCCTAAAGTAGTATCCAGGGTAGCTTTAAATCAAGCCATACACTTACCTACCTTTTACCCTAATCCTCAAAACAAAGGGGAAAGGCTGCTACACTCCTTAGACATCCATAGACAGCTACGTTACTATTTGGACAGAACAAAGCCTTTCAGAAAATCAGAACAACTTTTTGTGTCCTATGCTGTAGGAGCTCAAGGAAAGCCAGTTACCAAACAGACAATTTCAAAATGGATAGGCCACTGCATACGATTTTGTTACTCCTATCATGGAAAATCTGTCCCTACAGGCATCAGATCCCACTCCACCAGGGCCACAGCTACCTCTACAGCCTTCCTCAGAGGAGTTCCTACCAAAGATATTTTGGAGGCAGCCACTTGGAGTTCTGTGCATACCTTCACAAAACACTACCATCTGCCTTTATATTCCAAAACTAGAGCAGGCTTTGCCACTGCTGTGTTGCAGGGCATTCTGGCTCATCCCAGTTCCACCTAGTGCCTACCACCCTGTGCGTAGCTTTGGGATTCTACCCATTTGTGATTACTGCAGCTGTATGCACGATGAACATAGTACAGTTTTGTACCTACCATAAATGTAGCTGTTCGAGTGCTAATACAGCTGCAGTACAGGTTTCCCTCCCTCCTTCCCCTCTTGGTAAAGGACTAGTGGCTAACACCTCCTCTTGCAACCTAATTTGGGGTTATCCTTCTATGATGTATTTGCTTGCAACCACTGTTTTTTTTTATTACATTGCATTGCTTGAATATATATATACATATATAATTTATGTATTGCCTTCCTTCTGGGGGCACCTGACATCTGGGGTAAGAAAGACTGAAGAATATGGCGTCGGCTGTGTCTTATATACCCCTGTCGCACTGACGTCAGGGAAGAGGGCGACAACAACCGACGCCGGACCAAGACTTTGGAATTCGGCCGACCGAGGACCCGCCTGACGGCAGAGAACCCATCTGTGATTACTGCAGCTGTATTAGCACTCGAACATCTACATTTATGGTAGGTACAAAACTGTACTTTCCTGCTCCCCTCCCCCTTGCTCCTCTACTCTTCTTAAGAGACCTAGGGAACAGGACTCTTCTGATGAGGATTTAGACTCTGATGAAGACTCTTTGGCCTATTCCTCCCATATTTCCTCTCCTTTCAATTATGGTTCTGAGGAGGAGGAGGAGGACTCTATTAGTCAAGATTCTTCCTTTTTAGGAGATTTCCTTTGGGGATACTCTCTCTGATATGTTGTAATTTTTTAAGTTGGACTTCACCCAGGTTTCTGATGTTCAGAAGAGGTATTATGAACTCCTTCGAATGAAATCTCCTATGCCCTCTGCTGTTCCGTATTTTCTTGCTGCTTTGTTGGACACATTTTCAGCAGCATGTCAGTCTGCTGATTCCTGCCTGATGACTGTAAATTTCTTTACAAGTCTCACTCTCTGCAGACCTCTCTGATATTTCTGTTTCTTTTGATAAGCCTTTCAAGCTTTTGTCTTTTACTAAATTGCTTCCCTCTAACAAGGACGTTAGGGCCATGAAAAGATTGGGCAAAAAGGTGTACACTGCTGCTAACTTGGCCTTTCAGGCTGTGAATTACCAGATCCGTATGACCAAGTATGTTTTAACTCTTCTCTCTGAGACTTTTCAAGTTATTTTAGACCTTCCAAATTCTGATGGAATGCTTTGGCCTTCTCTTTGTTGGGGTCCTGTTCTCAAGTGGCCCGCCATTCCATTAAATGTAGTTATGATGCAGCTGATGCCAATTCTAGAGTTGCTGCCTTTGGTTCTGTGTTAATGCGTTATTTCTGGCTTTACCTTCAGGCTTTGCCCGATGATGTTAAGGCTAAATTAATGGATGCTCCTCTTGACAATAAAAATCTCTTTGGTTCTGCAGGTGCTAAGCTTTTTAAGTCTCTTCAGGAGAAGGGTAAAGCCATGCAGGAATTGAAACACATTTTTGTTTTCCCTGTTCCCAAATTTCAGAGGAATTATATTTCCATGCCTGCGTTTGTAGGTAATCTCACCCTTCTCCCGAGAGTAAAAAATGATGTCTTTCTGTATCACTGTTGCAGTATTCTTCATAGAAGGGATGTCCTGCCCAGGGCAGTCCAGTGCTTGGCCAGTATGAAAAAGCTTACATTTAATTTATTTTATTGTATTTATTTATTTATTGACATTTGTTGACTGGGGAATTCCACTGGGTCAGAAACTCATTTTCAGTAGAGGCCAAGGGAGGAAAGCTCGAAAAAAAATTCAGATTTTAAAACAAAGATGTGAAATTAGTAGGGAGATATATATACAATAACATAGGCCAGGGGAATTAGTACAAGGTAAAATTTTTATGTACATAGATATGATCATACAGTAGATATACAAAGTATATACATTTCATACAGAAAACTACAATCATCAGTATAAATGTAGAATTTTTATAGATAAAACGAAGAAAGAAAATAGTAATAGAGAGGAGGAAGAGGTTATCTACAGAGGTTTAAAAGAGGGAATTTGAGTAGTAGATGTTGAAGGATTAAGGAGGCTTACACATGTGCAAGTGGGATTATTTAGATAGTGGGTTTTTAGTGCAGCTTTAAAGGCATTTGGGGAGTCTAGTTGAGTAATGTAAGAAGGTAGGGCATTCCATAGTTTGGCAATGTTATGTGACTATAGGGATTCCCCAGCTCTTTTGTTGGGTTTGGTAACGTTTAGAAGTTGCTTATTTGTAGACCGGCGAGTTCTAGTTGGGCTGTATGTGTGTAAGATAGAGTGAAGTCCAGAGCAGTTCTTGGTTTAAATATTATCTTGTGGGCTAGAGTTAACTGAGTGTGATAGAGATAGTGTTGGAATTCAAGCCAGGACAGGTTAGTATTAGCATTGCAATGGTGTGACCGACTGGGCATGCTGGGGCCAAATTTTGCTATCTTATGATAACAGGATTGCAGTTTGTTGACAGGGATGTATGGAGGTTTGTGAAAATGGGGCTTCCGTAGAGGAGGGAGGGGAATAAGTAGAGTGCTTGCTTAGTTTTATTTTTGTTTATCCAAGTAAAGTTTGTCGGTATAGTTTGCCAAGCTTGAAGTGTTTTTTTTTTTTTTTTTTTTTTGTGCTGAGAATGTGTTGTTCGAAAGAGAGTTTGTCATCAATAAAGATTCCTAGAAGTTTTGAAGTTTTCACCTGTTCAATTTCTGTATTGTTCTGTGAAAAAATCTTTAAGTCTGTGACTGGAGGTTTTTGTGTAAATAGTAACAACTTTGTTTTTTGGTGGTTTAACATTAATTGAGCATCATTTAGCCATGTTTCTATGGAAAAGAATGCATCTTGTTTGATCTTTTGGAGGTTGGAGAAGTTGTTGAAAGAAAAGACGATAGCTGAATCGTCAGCATATTGGATGAGTGTACATTGTTGGGAGGCTTTATTAAGATCATTAATGAATATGTTAAAAAGTAGTGGTCCTAAAATGGATCCTTGTGGAACTCCTGTATTATTGACCAGATGTTGTCATTGTTGGTTTTGCCATTTAACAGATTGTTGTCTATTATTTAGGTTGGCGTAGAACAAAGTTAACATGCTTGGGGAGTATCCTAGATTTTGTAATTGTTGCACTAGCTTAGGGTGTGATACTGTGTCAAAGACCTTTGATAGATCCAATAGTAGTACTGAGGTTATTTAGCCAGCATCAAGAGCCTTATTCACAGTATCAGTGAAGGAGATTAAAGCTGTGGTTGTGCTTTGTCCAGGACAACATCCATGCTGAGTTGGAGCTAGGAGGTTATTATATGTAAGGTGATTTAGTAGTTAAGTGTGTATGCACTTTTCTAAGATTTTTGATAGTGGGGAGAGTATGGAAATTGGCCGATAAATTGAGAGATCCTGTGTATTTCCACCTTTATGTAGAGGAATTATAATAGACTTTTTCCATAGGTGGGGGGGCATAACATTCAGAGATTGAACGGTTAATTAGAATACTTATAAGATAAGCTATTGCTTTGGCTGCAGGTTGTAAGTATTCAGGTGGTAAGTTAGCAGAGAGTGAGCGCAGGGTTTTAGTTTTTTTAGCAATTTAAGTATTAGGGATGTAGGTACTGGTTGAAATGTAAAGAGGGGAGCGGTTGGCATATTGTTAGAGGTAACTGTAATGTGTATACAGATAGATGTGGGGTCCATTTGCATGGTGTTTTGAGATTTGGGACTGTTTTTAGTGGATGTGTCATTGACTAGTTTTTTTATGGTGTCAATGAAATGAAAGATCTTGTATGTGCCGTACGTCACATTTATGCTCCCTGCACAGAACATAGAGCATAAAAGGGATGTACGGACGCATCTACATAGAACTTCTTTTAGCCACCAGGTCGAATGCCATTTTTGCCAGTTGGTCTGAATGCCTTTTTGCTGTACTGAATATTTAGCAATACCATTTGAGTGCCCATTGTTTTTTACTTTTCTTGTTCTTGTATTTTATTTTGCTATCTAAAGTTCATGTCATACAAGAAGAGAAAATATCAGTGTGGGAGGCAGATTCCCCATAAGGATCATCACAGTGTCTTTTTATTGTTTGGTGCTTCCCATAACCATACCTGTTGTAGTATCTGTAAGGCATTTGTGCCTAAGACACTCAGAAGCAGTTTGTTTTCCCTCGTCATTTGTCTTGAAAACCAAAGGCTTAAACAGTTAGCACAAGGTACTATGGCAGAATCCTTTAACCCAGAGATGCTTCCACTAGGTGAAAAGTCTCCACCAGGTGTCCCTCTAGAAGCAGGTAATAGCCCAGTGTAGGTCTTTCAGCATCTACATCAGAATCCTTTGCTGAACTCTGCCGGAGGCTGGCATGGATCCACCTTTTCGCACATCCTCTGAAGCTTTGCAGCTCCGGACCATGATGTGGGACTGCGGTTGATTATCTCTTAGGGTCCTATTGGGATTCCACAGGTATTGGTCAGGGATGAAGTTCCAGGTTTTCTTATCGAATCTCGCCAAGGGTCAGAACCTCTGATATTTGTTAGGGCTGATGTCTCTTCTAAGAAAAGGAAAGAAAAACTGAAGCATGTTTTGGTCCATCCTGTGGATCCTCATAGGGAATGGCAAGAGTTTGCACAGGGCTTGTTTTCTGCCTTAATGGCCCTAAAGCCTCCTCAAGGGGTTTCAGTACCTGTTTCTCCTTGGACCTCTACCCCTTCTAAATGGCTTAGGGATCCAGATTCCTTAGATGAGGATTCATTGTCTGGTGAGGGTTCTTTGTCCTGTTCTTCACAGATGCCTTCACCTTTGACTTATGGTTCTGATGAAGAGGAGTCTGTTAGTCCTAAGTCTCCTTTCAAGGAATTGTTCTTTGGGGACACAGTTGCTAGTATGATGGAATTCTTTAAGTGGGATTCTTTTCAAGTGTCTGATATCCAGAGAAGATAATATGAGTTTCTTCAGGTGGATACTCCCAAACCATCAGGAGTTCCTCCTGTGTTGGCTGCCTTGTTAGATTCTTTCATTGCTGCTTCCATATCTCCTGATTCTTAGCCTCCTGCTCCTAAGAAACATGATAGGGTCTATACGATTCCTGAGGCTTCTCAATTTTTATTTAAATGCCCTTCTGCTGATCCTGCTGTGGTGTCAGTCTCTTCTGACAAGCCTTCTAAACTTTTGCCTTCTGATAAGCATAGTAGGGTAATGGAGAGGATTGGCAAGAAAGTTTACACTGCTTCTAATTTGGTCTTTAGGGCTGTTAATTACCAGACCCACATGACCAAGTATGCTCTGGCCTTGATTGCTTAAGCTTGTCAGGTTATCGCTGACCCCCCCCCCCCTGAATTTGAAGGCAACTCCTCTGCCTTATCTTTTTTAGGTTCTAGTTCTCAAATGGCTCACCACTCCAAGTGTAGCTATGATGCTGCTGACAGCTGTCCTAGGGCTGCGCCTTTTGGGTCTGTCATGGGGCATTATTCTTGGCTCCATCTCCAGTCTCTGCCTGAGGACATTAAGGCCAAGATGTTGGATGCTCCTTTAGATAATACACATCTTTTTGGGACTGATGCTGCTGACATGTTTAAGTCTCTTCAGGAGAAAGGCAAAGTCTTGCAAGACCTTAAACATATTTTGTCTCTCCTATCCCTAAGTTCCAGAGGATTTATCCTTCTAGGTCTGCTTTTATTCATGGTGGGAGGCAAGCCCCCTCTGCTAAGGCTTCTTAGATTTCTGTGACTCAGAAGCCTCCCTTCTCTGATAAGCCTGCTTCTATTTGACAAGTCACCCCCCACCTTTACACCAGCTTCCTTTGTCCATTCAGCTCTCCCTTCGTCTTCCGAATTGTTATCTCATCACTTCAGACTGCTTTTTTTTCATCATCCTTCAGGGTAACTTCACATTATGGATATCTTTCCCTTCTGTTTGTGGGATTTCCCATATGTTCTGAGGTCCCTGTTGAACCAAGGGACTATAGGACCTGTACCCCCTTCCCAAGTGAGGCTTGTTTTTTATTCCAGGATGTCCCTGGTTCCTCAAAATGAGGGCACTTGGAAACCTGTTTTGGATCTCTGTCTCTCTGCTCAACACCTTTCTCAAGATCCCTTCTTTTTGGATGCTTACTCCTCAAACTCTGTTTCCTCTTTTATTACCCCAGACTTTTCTGGTGTCCTTGGATCTGAAAGATGCTTACCTTCATATTCCAAAAAAAACGCAAAATGAATCACCAATAACTGGCAACAGTTCCAAATTTTATTTTACTTTAGCGGGTCAGCCAACACCTTCAAGAAGCAACATTCATTCTGAAAACCTTCCCTAAATATACACACAACAATCATTTAATAAAACAGTTAATTAAAGCAAGTATGTCTAGTCAGCTTCACAGTTCAACCCCCCTGGTGCAAGAGTATTGCATTTTAAAATAAACACATATTCTTTATACAAAAAATTCTTTTAACATAGCAACATCTGCCAATTTAACAAAAACTTTTTCCAACACCATTGCTTGCAATAATCTAAAATGACTATTATGACTTTCCATAAAATGAACAGCAACAGAACTTTCCACTTTTTGTATTTTTATATCTCTCATATGTTCCTGCAACCGAGTTTTAAACTTTCTTTTGCTTTGACCAGTGTAAAACAGATTGCATGGACATCTGACATTATCTTTATATCCCTATTCATCCTCTCTACAGGAAGTTTTTACATTTCTCTGTGTCTTCCTCTCATTTTTAGTTCTCTGCTTTGTCTTTGGCGTCTCTACTGCCCTAAGGGTATTCACTTATGACTGCCTTCTGAGGGTTTCAAGGCATTCAGATTTTTCCTTATCTAGACAACCTTTTGCTTCAGCCACCTTCTCTCCCAGTCAGTTGTTGCAGGATACCTGGCTCACGTAGCCAGGGGCAATCAACCCAAGTTACCTCACAGGGTGGACTTACTCACACAAGACAGGGGATCTCTCATCCATCCTCACTTGTCCAGTCTTAACTGACACTGTAGGTGATAGGGTTCTGATTCCTTTTGGGCATATTTTTTTCTGAGGACATGCACTGGGTTCTCCTGAGGCCAGGAAACCAACTAGTAAGAAATCTTATTTGTTCAAATGGAAAAGATTTTCTGTATGGTGGCGTGCTCATAACCAGGATCGATTTTCTGTTGACATTCTTCTGGTCCTTTCTTGTTTGTGTGAATTGCTTAATGGTGGATTGGCTTACCCTTCAGTTAAAATCTCACCTTTTAGCTATTTCTGTTTGTCTTCCTTTGACCCTTCCTTTGGCCTCTAGGTTTGAGATCAAACAATTTCTTAATGACTTCCTTCATATTAGAACTGCCAGGAAGCCTAATTCTCCTTCTCGGGACCTTAATTTTGTTCTTGAGAAACTGACTTAGGCTCCTTTTGAGCCTGCAGCTTTGGCTTCCTTGCAACATTTTTCTTGGAAGACTGTCTCTTGTTTGGCCCATACCTCAGCTAGACGAGTGTCTGAGCTTCAGGCCCTTGGCTATTTATTTTTTCGTAGGGACAGGGTATTCTGTTGTACTAATCCTTTTTTATGCCCAAGGTGGTTAATGAGTTGTTTCTTAATCAATTTATTCATTTGCCTCTGTTTTTCCTTTTCCACAGTCTGCCAGAGAGAAGGTTCTTCACATTTTGGATTTACATAAACAGCTCAGGTATTTGGATAAGACTAAGCACGTTCAGAACTCTGAGCAACTTTTTATTTCTTTTCATCCTAGATCTCTTGGTTGGTTTGTTTTTTATTTCCTCTTGGATTTTTAAGGCCATTTCCTTTATTATTCATTTCATGGGAAAAAAAAAACTTTCTGCCTCTTTAAAGGCACATTCTACCAGGGCTGTGGCTTCCTCTAGTGCTTTCTTCAAGGGCTTGGATACCAATTCCATTACTGAGGCTGCTACTTGGTCCTCTGTCCATACCTTTACTAAGCGTTATAAATTGAATGCTGTTACCAGAGGAAGAGCTGGCTTTGCCAGGGCAATCCGACATAGATGTTCTTCATGTTTCACTGTTGCAGTCATCACAGCCGCCTAGGTCCAAAGCTGCCAAAAACGCTTCTCCTAAGCCAGTCGCCAGTTCGCGGGTACTCAGTGAGGTGCTTTCGCAACCCCTGATATTCGCTACTTCAGATTCACAGGACTCCGCTGAGACCCATTCGGAGTCCAGTATGCCGTGAGATGCTTCAACTGTGGAACCTGTGGATGTCTCTACCTTGGATGGGTCTGGAGCGTCTGTGCAGTCACTGGCTTCTGAAGGTGTATTCAGGTCTACTGACTTGCATGTCAAACCGACGCCATCTTTTTCTTCAAGGCCTAAATCTCAAACCATGCCTAGTCAAGCCTCTATGCCTAAAAAAACATGATAAGAATGGCTGAAGACCTTATTACTTTAATCAGGGGAAGCCAACCTTCCCCCTCTAAGAGACCTAGGACTGAGTTTGCTTATGATACCTCTGACCAGGATTCTGAAATTTTGGTTTCCTCTGTTGACCAGGATTTACCCTTATCTACCTATGAGGATTCTGATCCTGAGGACTCTATTCCCTCTGCTCCCCCCCCCACCCAGAGGATTTCTCTTTTGGTGAAACTTTGCATACTCTTAGGGAGCATTCTCTTTGGGAAAATCAGGAATTCTCTGATTCTAAAAAGAGACTTAGGGATTTCTTACTCCTGCCCCAGCACAGGCCTTTAGCTATCCCTCCTGTACTACACATTGTTGATGATGCCTTTTCGGAATCTAGCCTGGCCCCTGACTCTTTACCTCCTGCTCCCAGAAAACCTGATAGATATTACAGGGTTCCTGACTCTCACAAGTTCCTTTTCAAAAATCCTACTGCGGATCCTGAGACTATTTCACAAGGACCCAAGGGCATTAAAGCTACTACTGCCAAAAATCCTACCTCCTCTGATAGAGACTCCAGGGCACTTGATAGATGGGGTAAGAAGGTATACACTTCTACAACCTTGGCCATTAGGGCTTTAAACTGCCAGTTTCATATTGTTAAAGTATCAGCAGCATGTTATTGGATTGCTTAAACAAAAAATGATGTTGATTCTTGACTGTGCTGAAAATAAGGATTTACAGGATTTAATGCATTCTGCTGAGCTGGTTGGAAAACCTACTTTGCAATGTGGTTTTGATTCACTAGAGGCATCTTGCAGGGCTGCTGTCACTGGGTCTGTACTTAGAAGGCATTGCCACTTGGCTTAAGGAGCAAGCCTTGCCAGATCATGTTAAAGCTAAATTACTGGATGCTCCCTTAAATCAGAACTGCCTGTTTGGCAACAAGGCAAAAGAAGTTCTTAAAAAATGGAGGAAAAAGCTAAATCTATGCAAACTGTTAAAGATTTCTTACAAGTACAACCTCCAAGATTTAGCAGGCATTGGCCTTCTAACAACTGGTCCTTTCCTGCTTCTTCCAGGCCTTCTCAGTCCAAACCCAGATCCAGCAAAACTCCCAGGCTTCAGTCCCAGGGTAAGCACAGGACTAAGCAGTGGGGTGCCCCCACTTCCAAATCTGGGAGTAGTAAAACTCCCCCTATGGTAAACTGTTTCAATGATTTAACTTTAAAACTTCCAAGCACTTCTCAACTCACTGCTCCTTTAGGGGGAAAGATTGCTATGGAGGCAAAAAACTGGGAACTCATTACCCAGGACAAATGGGTTTCAAATATAGTTTCCCAAGGATACAGATTTCACTTCCACACATTACCAACCCCAAACGGTTGGCCAGATCTGCCCCCAAATCAGTGGGCAGAGGCTCAAAAGCAAGTACTCTCTCTCTCTTAAGCATAAAGGCTATTCAAACTGTACCAGAAGAAGAAAAGGGACAAGGTTTCTACTCAAGACTTTTCCTGGTACCCAGAAAAGCCAACTCATGGCGTCCTATCCTGGACCTGTCTACTTTAAACACTTTTCTGGTGATTCCAAAATTCAAGATGCGAACTCTTCACCAGTTACTTCCTATGCTAGGCAAAGATGCCTGGTTGGCAACACTTGATTTAAAGAAAGCATACCTGCACATCCCAATCAGGGAATCTTGCAGAAAATATCTTCGCTTCAAAGCAGGCTACATGCACAATCAGTTCTCTGCACTGCCCTTTGGCTTATCTACTGCGCCCAGGGTATTCACAAAGTGCCTAGCCCCAGTCATTGCTTTTTGCAGACAAAGAAATATTCAAATATACCCATACATGGGCGATTGTCTAATTCAGGCAGAAAGCCAGGACATACTTTTGAATCATCTGGCTGTTGTACAAAGGGTGCTAACTTGTCTGAGGTACACCATAAACGAAAAGAAATCACACCTGGTACCCAGTCATCAGATTATATTCCTGGGAGCAAGCTTGAATACATCTTCCCAGACGGCTTTCCTCATGTCAGAGAAACAAATTCATTTGACAACCTACTTCAAACTAGTGGCCACAAAAACCCTGCTATCTGCAAGACAAATACTGCAAGCCTTGGGGTTCATGGCTTCCTGCATTCTTCTAATTCCATATGCAAGACTGCATATGAGGAAACTACAGTGGTATCTAAACAGCCTATGGTGTCAACATTCTCAGGATCTGGAAGCAATGATTCCTATCATACTTTGCCTACGGTTAGAGTTCCTTTGGTGGGCAGATGCCTGCCACCAAAACAAGGGACTACCATTCTCTCTACCCCCTGCCGCCCAAACCCTAACTACAGACACATCAGACTGTACATGGGGGGCTCACCTGGCAGGGAAGTGCAGTCAGTACATGGGGGGCTCACCTGGCAGGGAAGTGCAGTCAGGGCAAATGGAACCCAAGTCAAATGCACCTGCATATCAAACAAAAATAAATGTTATCAACAACAAGAACAAGCAGTGAGTCCCAGCTCTACCTTCCGTAGCTGTAAAATTTATTCAACTCGATCAAATATCTCTAGCGCCTCGGCCAACAGCCTTTACAGAGTAAAACAGTAAAGCCTTTAAAAATTCACAATATATACAACATGAAACAATGAATCAATTAAACAATCAACTAATTAAAAAAATATATATTACACATTTAAAGTCACAGTTCTAAATAAGACTTTGCCAATTACATTCTCTATTCAAACCAAAAGGGCATAAAGTACCATATTTCATGATTAAAATAGACTCTTTCTGTCTCAATATATTCTTTTGATATTCTATATTGTTATAATAAAGAGGTACATGTTCCAATATAGTAACTTTTATGCAACCAATGTTGCCATTGTGTACAGAATTAAAATGTTCAGCAATAGGGCTGCTAAATTTATTATTTTTCACATCTCTGACATGCTCTTTAATTCTGTCTGCTAACATTCTCTTAGTTTCACCAATGTAATATTTATTGCAAGTACAAAAAATAACATACATTATACCCTTGCTCATACAAGAGTATTTAGCTCTAGTGGTAAAATTTTTTCCATTAATCCTACCCACCTCAGACACTATATGCTTGCAAATGGAACAATTCCCGCAGGGAAAAGTTCCAACAACTTTCATATTACTTAATGTAATGGCCTTAGGCTTCTTGTAAATACTGTGTACTAGAAAATCTTGAATACTTTTACCTTTTCTATATGATATAACTAATTTAGTATCTTTTAATGAAATAATATCTTTTTTAATAAAATTCCAATACTTTTTAATTAATTCATTAATAATATAGGAAAAGTTAGTATATTTAGTGACAAAGAACATTTTTTCCTCATTTGATTTATAAGTATTATGACTATTTCGGTTGTAACAATTATTAGATGTGTTTACAACATTATTATTTTTAAATACCTTACTGAAACTACTTTTAACATCTAATGGATCATATCCTCTATTTATAAACATTTCAGCTACCTTGAAAGCTTCATTATAAGCTGATTTGATATCAGTGTTTAATCTTTTTATTCTAATAAATTCTCCATAGGGAATAGCTGTTAAAGTGTGCAAAGGGTGACAGCTATTGCCCCACATTTTCCAACTGATTTCATTAAATTTTCTATAGATATCAGTATGTATCAAATGGCCATTTATGCCTTCAAGAGAAATGTCGAAGAAGTTAACCTTGCAACCCAGTTGTACATCACTAAAGCTGATACCAAATTTATTGTTATTTAATTCATGAATAAATTGTACAGATAAATTAGAGCCACCTTTACAGATGAAAATAAGATCGTCAATAAATCTATAATACTTTATAACATGTTTCTTAAAGAATTGTTGTCTGTATAAAAATTCATTTTCAAACATTCCCATAAATAAATTTGCATAAGCTGGGGCAAAAGCAGCTCCCATGGCTGTGCCCATCAGTTGTTTGTATGGAACACCATTGAATTCAAAAATATTATTAGTTAAACAAAATTCAACTAATTCCAATATATAATAAGTTTTGGGACTATCACCCAAAAAGAATTTTATGGCTTCTAAACCCAAAACATGGGAAATATTTGTATAAAGACTCACTACGTCAACAGTAATAAAGTACATTTCCTCTGTCCAATATATACCTTTAATTTTTTTGAAGGAAATCGTAGGAGTCCTGAATATATGAAGGTAACAGCAAAACCTTCTTAAGTAAGATTTCATGTAACAAAGTACAGAGATTATAAGTAAAAAAACCATATGCTGAAACAATAGGACGGCCAGGTGGCCTATCCAAATTTTTATGAATTTTAGGCAGGCAAAAAAATTTTGCTACCTTGTTTTTAATGGTAATTTTACGGTCAACATCTGTTTTAGTAAAATAATGTAGCCTAATACCTTTTTGTAATAAAGCATTAAAATCAGCTTCTGCCTTCTTCAAATATAATATATTCGTTTCAAGATAGAAAGTTTTATTGTCAAGATGCTTCATGCACATACTGTAATAATCACAAGAATTTAATACAACTAGTTTACCCCCCTTATCTGACGGTTTAAACACTATGTCATTATTCTTACTTAATAACTGTAATTTTTCCCATTCCATTTTCGTTAAATTATAACAGTGCTTTTGGCCCATGAATTCTTCCAATTCTTTATCCAGCATTATATTTAACAAGGACTCAAATTTCTGTATATTGGGATTTTTACAGGGAGGTAAAAAGCAGCTGCAGATTTTCAGCATATGTGTATCTAATAAACCATAAGCATTGCTTGTATTTTCGTCATCTGACAAGCAAGAATCGAAACTCTCATCACTTTCTGTATCACTACTAGATATTGGTGTAACAAAGCTATTAACATCATTACTGGAACTATAATTTAATTTATCTAAAAAAATATTCCCTCAAATGCATTTTCCGGCACAGCTGAAATAATTCAACCTTTAACTCATGTTGTTTAGGAAAACAGGTAGGTACAAATTTAAGCCCTCTTTCCAAAATAGATAGTTCAATATTATCAAATTTATAACTCGACAGGTTAACCACATAACTGTTAGTTAAAATGTCACTATGTGAATTATGTCCATCTACCTTTTTTGTATTGTCCATCGCCCGAGTCTCTATGGCGTTCTGAGTTTGTCCATCCCCTTTTCCTGGAGTTGGCATAATGTCCGTTGGGTTCCGAATAGGTCTTCCGAAAGGCTTCTGAATTAGCTGCCCCAGGTAATTCGGGAAAGTTTTCCCTATCATCTTCTTCCCACGATGATGCTCCGTTCTCACCAGACAAGAAGCTTTTATTATTTTTGAATTGTTCGGAAACCGGATTTCCTTTTTGAAAGGATACACTCTTTTTTCGATTCCTCTGATGGTTAGGGAACACAAACGCCCTCTTGTGTTCGTAGTCCCGTATGTCTCTAGTTAATTTATGTTTTTTCCGGTCCACCAAATCCTTTTCATAATTGGTCAGCTTCATATTGATACCTATAAGAAAATTCTCTAGTGTAGAACTAGAGGTAATATTAACTAATTGTTCACAAACTTGTTTTGTTTCAGCAACAAGTTTATCTTTCTTTATATTATCTCTTTCAATTAAGATAGAGACCCATTCAGCACTACACCGATGTGCAGCTGCTATCCACCGTTCATGAAATTTAATTTCTATCTCATCAGTGAGATCAAACGGTGTAGATGGGTTTTATGGACCTCAAACCCCGTGGTGTAATGTCTAATTCAATGTATCTTTCTAAACTGCCAATATTATAAAAAGTAGATGTCTCTTTGAAAATTAACTTTTCAAGTTTGGAGCACAAGTCTTGTGCATCCGGATTATCAGGAATGATGTTTTTCTTGCCTACCATGGCAAACGGATTAGTTGTAGTTCTTTTACGGGAATTCTCCCATTTTGTCATAATGCCCATGCCAGAGCCTCCTGGAGCTTCAGGTATTACGTTCTTCATACCCAACGAATCAGTGTCATTAATTGGCAAAGCATTAATGCGACCATTCGTGTCACCGTTACGATGAAACATTTCCATGCCAGTTTCTCTAAAAATACGTGGAAAGGAGCACATGGACTCACTAGTCATAGCAAAAAAACAACAAGAAGAAAGCTTATCAACAACAACAAGAACAAGCAGTGAGTCCCAGCTCTACCTTCCGTAGCTGTAAAATTTATTCAACTCGATCAAATATCTCTAGCGCTTCGGCCAACAGCCTTTACAGAGTAAAACAGTAAAGCCTTTAAAAATTCACAATATATACAACATGAAACAATGAATCAATTAAACAATCAACTAATTAAAAAAATATATATTACACATTTAAAGTCACAGTTCTAAATAAGACTTTGCCAATTGCATTCTCTATTCAAACCAAAAGGGCATAAAGTACCATATTTCATGATTAAAATAGACTCTTTCTGTCTCAATATATTCTTTTGATATTCTATATTGTTATAATAAAGAGGTACATGTTCCAATATAGTAACTTTTATACAACCAATGTTGCCATTGTGTACAGAATTAAAATGTTCAGCAATAGGGCTGCTAAATTTATTATTTTTCACATCTCTGACATGCTCTTTAATTCTGTCTGCTAACATTCTCTTAGTTTCACTAATGTAATATTTATTACAAGTACAAAAAATAACATAAATTATACCCTTGCTCATACAAGAGTATTTAGCTCTAGTGGTAAAATTTTTTCCATTAATTAATTAATTCCATTAAAAATAAATGTTAGCTGTACAGAATGCTCTGACAGCCTTCAAGGACCACATTCTTCCAGGACAATTAATAGTAAAGATGGACAACACCACTGTTATGTGGTACATAAACAAGTCAGGGGGGAACCCACTCATACCCCCTCTGCAGACTAGCCATGGCACTGTGGAACACAGCCTTGAGCTACCATATGCATCTACAGGCTCAATTCCTGCCAGGAAAACTAAATACACTGGCAGATGGACTAAGCAGAAACCTCATGGACCCACACGAGTGAAAACTGGAACCAAAGACTTTCAACATGCTGACAAACAAATGGGGGAGCCCAGATATAGACCTGTTTGCTTCCCCCCAGAACTACCAATTGGACAAATTTTGCACAAGGACTCCCCACAAACAAGCTTGGAAAGTGGATGCTCTGTCCTTCAGCTGGAAAAACCTGTCAGTTTATGCCTTTCCTCCTCTGCCTCTCCTCTCCAAAGTACTACTAAAGATCAAGCAGGATAAACCAAGGATGATATTGATTGCACCAGACTGGCCACGCCAACACTGGTACCCCCTCTTGCGCAGTGTGTCACTGTTGGCTCCATGGCACCTGCCTCAGACCCCTATCCTGTTGTCTCATCAGGAGAACCAGATTTTGCACCTTCAACTTCAAACCCTGAACCTAGCAGCCTGGCTAATTACCTAACCTCTCCTTTACCATCCCTCAGTAAACAAGTGATGGATATCATTTTAGAGGCAAGGAGGCCTAGTACTAGAAAATCTTATGCTGAAAAATGGAAAAGATTCTGTGCCTGGAACCAATCTTGAGGGATGAGCACAGCAGCACCCAACTTACCTCAGATTCTTCAGTACTTAACTGAGATGCTTCACAAGGGTCTTTCTTTTTCCTCCATCAAAATTCGCGCCTCAGCCTTTTCAGCTCATTATAACACAGAACCTCCCCTCCTCTCTCATCCACTGCTCAAACAGTTTACTCAGAGAGGCCAAGAATTTAAGACCACCCAGGAGAGCCCCAACTCCAGCCTGGGACCTTAACTTTGTATTGGAGAAACTCACTCTTTCTCCTTTCGAGCCAGCTGCTAGTGCAGATTTAAAATTCCTTTCTTGGAAAACAGCCTTCATTTTAGCAATCGCTTCAGCAAGAAGGGTATGGCAGTGGAGCCTTTCATCAACTTTCATGCAGACAGGGTGTCTCTCAGAACCAATCCCGCCTTCATGCCCAAGGTGGTATCCGGTGTGGCTCTTAATCAGTCCATTCATTTGCCAACCTTCTTTTCTAATCCACAGAACAAATGGAAACGGATACTGTACTCCTTAGATGTGCACAAACAACTTAGATTCTGCTTGGACAGGACTAAACCTCAAAGGAAATCTGAACAACTGCTGGTGGCATTTGCTGCAGAGGCAGAGGAGAAGGCTATTTCAAACAAACCATTTCTAACTGGATAGGCCATTGCATTCTTTTCTGCTGTAAGCACCATGGAAAACCTATCCCACAGGGGATCAGACCCCATTCAACCAGAGCTGCATCTACCTCTACAGCCTTTCTCAAAGGTGTCCCTGCCAGGGACATCCTAGACGCTACTACCCAGAGTTCTGTACATACTTTCACCAAGCATTACCACTTACCAATTTTCTCTAAATCCAGAACTGGCTTTGTCACTGCAGTCTTGCAGGGCCTTATAGCTGGTCCTAATGCTATCTGAATTCCTCCTCCCATCCTTAGCTTTGGGAATCTACCCAAATGTGATGGCTGCAACAGTGAAACACGAAGAACATAGTACAGTTGTGTACACTTACCATAAATGTAGATGTTCGAGTGTATTCACTGTTGCAGTCCTGGTTACCCTCTGTCTAGCCCCCTGACTTCTTTTGGCTATATCTCTACTATGCTTAAAAGCTTTTTGTTGTATTTGCTTTTTTTGTTGGAGGCATAACCTTGTATTTATATATATATATATATATATATATATATATATATATATATATGTGTGTGTGTGTGTATGTGTATATATATATATATATATATATATATATATATATATATATATATATATATGTATATATATATATATATATATATATATATATATATATGCATGCATATATACATATATATATATATATATATATATATATTTATTTTATTGCTTCCCATTAAGGGGGCACCTAACATTTGGTACAAGAAAAACTGATGTAATGGCATCGGCTGCATGTTTTATACCCCTGACTACCTGATGTCACAGAAGAATAGACAGCAACTGACGCAGGACCCAAGACTTTGTTAATCAGGCCAACTGAGGACTACCGCAAGCAGATAACCCAAATGTGATAACTGCAACAGTGAATACACTCTAACATCTACATTTATGGTAAGTGTACACAACTGTACTTTTTCTGGAGTGTTTTTCTGGTTCTTCCTCCACCCAACTTTCCTCTTGGGCTTTTGTACTCTCCCTTTATTGAAAAATACTGCAACAGTGGTATGGAAGGACATAATACAGTTATGTAAAATCATACCATAACAGTAGATATCATTCTCTTCACTGTTACAGTATTCGCTCCCTTCCTCCTCCCCCTATTCTCTTCTCCCTTGTTTCTTTCTGGTTGCACATATTCCTCATTTTTTCCGTGGACTGTTGTTCCTTCTGGGGTTTGTCACTTCTAAGGTATGTACACCTGTACATCACCTTTATGCCCTACGCCATGAGCAGGGAGCATACTTGTGATGTATGACATCCCTATATAACAACCTAAGGCTTTGGTATGCTGGCTGGACGTCAGGCTACCCTTGGCAGTGGATCCCGATATGAGCTTTTGGCTTCCTTTGGGAAATGTAAACAGGACAAACCAATGAACAAAAATACTTTGCCCAGATGGATGGGAAATAGCATTATTTTTCTGATGTGACCTGTATGACAAGATTGTGGAAGGATGACGTCATCTAGCTCTGCAAATAATTCACAGGGTTATTTTAGGGGTGTCTCAACTCACAACATTTTTGAGGCTGCTACTTGGCAAAATGTTTTTACGTTTCTAATGTAGTACAGGACACACACTGTCAGTGAACTGTTTTTCCACCTCCACAGGAATAAAAGAGGATGTTGCCACAGAAATAAGAGGATATTGCTAAGTACACTACCTGTAAGTTGACACTAAATCCTGCTGCGCTTTTGATGCAAGTTAATACAGTTGATAGAGTAGACCTTTTAGCAATATTACTGTACCAGTACTTAGAATTACCCTCCATCCTTCATCTGGATGACTCGAAAGATGCTGCTATTTGTAGTTGAAAGTTGTTTTTCCTGACTGGTTTGCTGCTACCATTTTGTTGTTTAGTTTGTTTTTTCTTCATATTTTGTGAGCTACTATTAAGTATTGTTTCTTAGACTTCATTTCAGGGAGTGGCTTTTCTTAATTGTGGAAAGAGAAGAACAAGTTCCCCATTAGAGTGGCTGAGGATTACTTGAACCCAATTTAAGTTATGTAGTGGTTCACTTGAGAGCGTGCCTTTCGTGGAAAGTTGGGCGCCGGGCTGGCAACTCGACACAGTAAAACTCCACTGCCAATCATGAGCGGACAGGTGATCCGCTGTGGCGACCCCTAACCGGGAAAAGCCAGAAGAAGAAGAAGTGGTTCACTTGAGAGCAACCCCGGCTAGAACCCAATTCCAGGTATTCCTGAGAAACTTCATACTAAGGCAGGGATGAAGAAATGTAAGAATACCCATACATTAAATGTTGTATAACGTTTCTGCTGAAGAGCTTCAGTTAATGAGACTACTGCTTTTAGCTGTACTTTATGCAGTTTTCAGCTTGGAGTACAATTGTAAAGAAATGAAGATGACTTATTCACTCTGAAGTTAACAGCTCTGCAGTTAAAGGGTAGCTATTTCCTAAACACGTACTTTTCCCAGAGTGTATTTTTCTCCTTATAAAATAATCCCTGCACTGTTGCATGTCAAAACATTACTTAGATGGTTAATCTCTTCCACTGTAGTATGTTTGATTTCCTTTGTGCACTTCATGTTGGGTTTGAATAAAATCTCCAAGTACATTCTGTAGGAATCTGTCCCCCCCTTACATTTACATAAGCTTACTCACCGTGTTTTTTTTTTTTTTTTTTTGGACAAGGAAAATCCCATATAACAACTTATTTGTAGGGCTTTTGTACTTTCCGTCCAACTGAAGTTATAAAGCTATTACGTCTGTTGGAATTCACAGCCGTTAAACTGCATACTTTGATTCACAGCTTTCATCTTTCCCTCCCCAGGGCCTCAAACCTAAGTCTTTGGGAGTTCACAGCTGTTTTGCTTTGTAGTTCCAGCATAAAGAAATCTGATAAAAAGTGTCAGGTATCATATGGAAACAGACTGATTTAAGAAACTAGTTTCTACGTTGTAGTTAAATCCTGCTTTTCAGCTAAAGAGGAAACCGCTTACTGCAATATGTTTAAAATATGGGAGCACAAACATGGGAGCACCACTGTAAGAAAGCTTTAGAGACACTTAGAGATTCCCAAAGTAAGCATTAATTTTAAGTGCTGACATTGTTAAGTAAGTGCAAGTATGCACAATAAGAGAATAGGACATGATAATCTTGGCTTTTGAGGAGTCAGAGTTCATTGTGGGAAAGTAAAAGCTCAACCAGAAATAGTCACTATATTTGCTCCCCCCAAACATATTTTGGGTGAGAGGAAAATAACACCAGTTGTGGTTATATACAGTGATGTTCATCATGTTTCACTGTTGCAGTCATTACTCTTGGGTTATCCTGCTGGCAGGCTACCCGCAGTCGGCCTGAATTCCAAAGTCCTGGTCCGGCATCGGTTGCTGTCGCTTCTTCCTTGACGTCAGTGCGCCAGGGGTATAAAAGATGCAGCCAACGCCATTTTCTTCAGTCTTTCTTGCCACGTGGTGCCCGAAGCAGAAGCAGTTCGCAAGTGCCAGTCAGCCAACTCCTGAGATTTTCGTGTTTGAATTTCAGATCCATAGTCTTCATTTAAAGCTAAGTACCCCGTTGGGGAAACGTTTTTCTTGCTCCAGACCGATGTCAGAAAAAGTTAATAATTGTATTTCTTGTGGGAAGCAAATACCTCATAAGGACTTCCATTCTTATTGTATTCCTTGCCTAGGCCCTGATCACAACGTTGCTAATTGCAGGTTTTGTGCTAGATTTATCCAACGCACTATTAAGCGTTGGTACGATTTTGCATTTCATTACTTTGGCCTAAGATTTAATTACACGATGTCGTCGGATAGGCATCCGACTACCGCAATTCACAAGAAACACAAGGAAAAGGACAGGCATCTGAGGTCCAAAACTGACAATGAGGCTTCTTCTAAGCCAGTCGCCGGTTCTCAGTGAGGCGCTTTCGCAGCCCCTGACGCCCGCTACCTCAGAGCCGCAGGCCACTTCCGACTCCCACGTGGAGCAGACTAGGCCTCTGGAAACTCAAGGTATTGGACACTTGGAAAATATTCCCTCAGATGGGTCCGGAGCCGCTGAGCAGGCATCGGCTTCTGAGGGTGTTTTCAGGCTTACACAGTTATATATAAAACCGACTACAGCTTCAAAGGCAAAGACTAAAGCACCACTAAAGACAAAGAAACAAGTGCAGCAAGCCCATGGACAGGCCTCCATGCTTAAGAAACAGATGCTCAAAATGGCCGAAGACCTAATTACTTTGATCAGGGGTTCCCATCCCCCTCCTGATAAGAGGCCTGGGCAGGGGACAGAATATGAATCTTCACATCAGGTTTCCATTTCCTCTGACTCCTCTTCTGAACAGGAATACTCTCTCCCTCTCTATAAGGGATCCGATGCTGAAGAATCTATCCCTTCAGCCTCCCCTCCTGAGGATTATTCTTTTGGGGAAACCCTGCATACCATGAGGGAGCACTTCCACTGGGAGAGCCAAGACTACTCAGAATCTAAGAAAAGGCTCAGAGACTTTCTGTTACTACCTCAGCACAGACCTCTTGCTATCCCTCCTGTTTTAGACATTGTAGATGATGTATTTTCAGAGTCCGGCCTGTCTCCTGACTCTTTACCCCCTGCACCTGTTAAGCCAGACAGATACTACAGGGTTCCAGATTCACCTAAATATCTTTAGAAAAACCCTGCTGCTGACCCAGAAACTATTTCTCAGGGTCCCAAAGGGGTTAAGGCTTCCACTGCAAAAAACCCTATCCCCTCTGATAGGGTTTCAAGGGCACTGGACAGATGGGGGGAAAAAGGTTTACACTTCTGCTACCTTGGCTGTGAGGGCTTTAAATTGTTCATAGGTTGATACTAGGCTATCTGCCCTAGGGCATTTACAAGCCTAGCCAGAGTGTGTTTGGCTTTCGCCATCCTTTTAAATGAGTTTACTGTGCCCTTTTTAGGTTAGTTTATTGTGCCTCTGTCTAGTAGTGACACAGAAGTGATCCCCAGGGTAAACCTACAATCTCCCATCCACTCATCAAGATTCCTCTTGAAGAGAGTCAGTGAGGGGCTCTGCCTGACATGGACTGGGATTCTATTTCAGAGTGATGGGAGCCTCTGGGTTATAAATCCGTCTCTCCAGCATGTCCTATTAATTTCTGTGTTGAGGTTCAAATCCCTCGAGCGCGTAGCTGTAAGGGATTTGGATTTTTTGAGGTGGAGCATGTCCATTAATTCTGGGTTGGACATGGCTTTATGCGTCAGGCACAGATCGCCTCTAAGTAGGCAGCATGCAACTGAGTAGAGCTGGAGTTTTTTTAACCGAGCAGCATAGGTCATCTGTTTGAGTCCCTTGATCCTCTTGGTGAGGAACTTTTGGGGTCTTTCCAGTTGCTGCAGGTGTCTGGTAAGGTACATCCCAAATGGGGCATTGTATTCAATTAAGGGCCGGATAAGTGATGAGTAAAGGGGCACAATGACCTCCCTTGATCTAGATATGAATCCTTTCATGATAAGGTGGGCTGTATAGAAGGTCTTTCTAACCACTTTAGCAACGTGGTTGTCAAAGGAGAGATTGCTGTCAACTTGGGTCCCCAGGTCCGTAATTACTTCCTCCATACTTAATGGATTACCGCCTATGTGGTAATTTATGGGCACTTTTTTTTTTCCCAAAGGGGATGACTATACACTTTTTGGCGTTTAGCTTTAGGCCTTGGCTTCAGCACCAGTTATCCGTCTCTGTGAGACCCTTTTGGAGGATGCTTGTGTCAGCTGGAAAGTCGATTATGGCATCCAGTTTGCAGTCATCTGCGAACTTGGTCAGCCATAGTCCTCCCGTGTTAGCCTGTACCTCAGAAAAATATATACCGAACAAGAGATGTCCCAGGACTGAGCCTTGTGGGACGCCACTTGTAACTGGTTTAGAGTCTGACATGGCACCCGCAATTCTGACCATGTGGGTTCTATCCTTGAGCCAGTTTGCAACCCATTTTATGACATAGGGGTTGATATTTAAGCTGGAGAGCTTATTTAAGATGCCAGAGTGGGGTATTGTGTCTAAGGCTTTTGCGAGGTCCAGGTAGGCTGTGTGGACTAACTTCCCTTTATCTATGGCCTTGGTGACTGTTTCCAAGAAATCGACCAGGTTCAGGAGGCAGGATCTGCCCTTAACAAAGCCGAATTGGGTACGATCCAGCATCTGTAGGTCCCCAATGTCTTTGTTTATGAGTTCCATGATGATCCGCTCCATAGCTTTGCAGACCAGGCTAGTCAGGCTTATGGGGCGATAGTTTCCAGGGTCCGTTGAGGAACCACCTTTGTGGAGTGGGACCACTGTTGCTGTACGCAATTCCTTGGGTACATATCCTGTAGAAAGGCTGAGATTGAACAGTAACTTTATATGAGGTTCTAGCTCTTCTTGGAGCTCGTGTAGGACGCAGCCCGGGACGCCGTACAGTCCCATTGATGCTGTGTTTTTTGCTTTGGAGAGGGCAGCTCTCACCTGAGCATCTGAGATGTCAGGGAGACAACTCTCTGCTGGGATAGATATTTGTTCTTTTGGGGGGGAAGGTGGGGAGAAGTTTGCACTGAACCTGTCTGCCAGGATGTTGGCAATGTCTGTGGGTTCAGTATATTTTTTGTCATTTTGGACTAACTCCGAACATATCTGGGAGATGTCACCCAGGTTTCTAACATAACTAAAGAAGGCCTTGTGATTATCTTTAGTGTCCTGTGCAATTTTTCTCTCAAAGCTGGCCTTGGATGATTTTATGAGGGACCTTAGTTTTTTGCTAGTACTGATCAGAGATGCCTTCCCTTTTAGGGATTTTGCTCTATCATGTAGTAGCTTCCTCCTTTTGTTGTATAGCTTATTTATGGCTGGAGTCCACCAGACAGGACGCCTGCCTTTGGAGGATTGGGTCTTGGTTTTATTTGGGATTGCATGATCCATGCATTCCTGAAGGTGTCCATAAAATGCGTTTATAAAGGATTCTGCAGTTTGGGCCGTAGTTTCCACTGGCCTGGGGGCTTTGAAGGATTTCACCTCGGTTCTGAGAAGTGTGAAATTAGCTTTTGAGAAGTTTTTCACTGTGGTTGTCTGGGCTGGTGGTGGGGTCGGAATGTGGATGTCCAGAGAGAGATTAATTAATGGTCCGATCTTACTAATGAGGGGTATACCTCTGGTGTGGAGCATAGAGTCCCCATGTTGGTGATGATCAGGTCCAGTATGTTTTCCCCTCTTGTGGGAGTGTTGACTAGTTGTTCCATAGCGTTTGAGTTTATAAATTCTAGGAACCTTTGGCTAAGGTGTTGGGGCTTGAGTAATGCTCCCATCGGTTATACACATTATATCCTCCCAGACTATCCTAGTATCGATGGACATCAAAAATTTGTTCACGAGTATTCCCAATGATTATGGGGTTGAGGCCATAAGAGAATTTTTATGTACAGATAATACATTAGATAAGGCTTGTCAGACTCTAATATGTAGTCTACTTGACATAGTATTAAACAACAATGTATTTTTGTTTTGTGACAAGATGTATGCACAGACATGGGGAGTAGCCATGGGCACTACCTGTGCCAATTCGTATGCTAATCTGGTAATACATCAGTGGGAGAATGGGTTTCTTTTTAACAATGAAAGGTTTAGAAACGTCGTTTTATACAGGCGTTTCGTGGATGACATCCTGATATTTTGGAATGGAAGTGCAAGTTCACTATTGGAATTAGTCTCCTATATGGAGTCTACTACAAGTTTTTTGAGGTTTACAATGATACACTCTACCAATAGGATTGATTTTCTGGATTTGACAATTATAAAAGAATTAAATTATTGCATTTCAACCACGATTTTTAGGAAGTCATGTTGGAGAAATGCCATTCTCCACTATAGTAGCATGCAACCACGGCATATATTTCGAAATGTGGCCAGGGGACAGTTCATGAGAATGATACGTCTATGCAGTAAGGCAGAAGATAGGATTTCACAATTAGAACTATCAGAGAACTTTTTCATAGACAGGGGTTACCCACGCACCTTAGTAAATAGGATAAAATTATCTGTAACTGGAACCTATCCTAATGTGAATATGGGACAGGATTTCTGTACACAGGGTTATAGGACACATCAACAAGATACAAGGCTGGCATTTATAACTAGGTACACCAGTGATATTCATCATATTAATAGCATTGTAGCTAATAATTGGAACATTTTGTTATTGGATCCACTTATTGCACGGATTGTTGGAAACAAGCCAACCTTCAGATATAGGAATAGCAAAAACCTGAAGAGGTTGCTATGTAATGAGAAATTTGATGACCTTAGATTGGACATTAGACAATTATTTAGAAATGAGACATACCCATGTGCTAGGTGTAATATGTGTAAGTTTATATTGAAGGTTTAACCCTTTACGGTACCAGACTTGGGTTATACTTTTACACCTGTTTTCTATGCCACATGTGAATCAAAAAATTTAGTTTATTTGGCTACCTGCGAAGTATGTGAGGCATATTATGTGGGTTTGACGTCCAGGAGGCTCAAGGACCGTATATATAACCATAATTATGACACCAAGAAAGGGGTATTGACTAATGCTTTAGCCAAGCACAGCCATATGTTCCCCAAACATCATTTTAAGTTCAGGGTATTACAAATAGTACACACTAATGTTAGAGAAGGCAACAATATGGGATACCTTGAGCTAACTGAACTGAACTGGATCTTGAGATTAAGGGCACATGTTGAACCAGGTTTGAATCAAGCCCTAAGTATAAGACCAGCATTACTAAGACGCAGGTAGCCAATTAGGGGTGTATATCCGAGTGTGTGACTTATAATATAGGTATATTGACATTTACGGTCTTTTATATGTTCATATCTGATGTATTGTCTTAATATATTGATAAATATAGACTTCACTCATATATTTATTTGCTTTTATAGTTTAGCTTTTGGTGTATAATTTTATTGTACATTTACATGGATAGCTGATATTAAGATATCAAGTTAATCTGCTAGTCTGTTATGGTTGAGATATTATGAGATAGATAGATACATGTTTCTCTTTTATTTATTATCGATTTTATTGTTAGGTTTATATGTTGATGTATTTCTTATATATTTTTATTAAGGTTTTGTTAAATTCTACATTTATAATATTATTGTTTTATATTATCATATTTAAACAGCTTAATATTGAGCCACATACATTTAATATATTTATTTACTTATTTATATGTGTTTAAGCAGATAGTATGAATGAAATAAGACTGCTAAGGTGATTAGATTTGTTAATTGATTGAATGATTTTCAATATGTATTGAACTTAATTGATTAATAATTCAGTTAATGATGGCTTTTTTAGTATAAATGGCTGCATAGTTAATTCATTGTTGAAACCCGAAGAAGCGTGCCGTTGTGGTGCGTGAAAGCGCTTGTTCCAATAAATCTTTTTACTTACAGCATCGTGGTGGTTCCTTACAACTTTGTATTTACTGATGATCAGGTCCAGTATGTTTTCCCCTCTTGTGGGAGTGTTGACTAGTTGTTCCATAGCATTTGAGTTTATAAATTCTAGGAACCTTTGGCTAAGGTGTTGGGGCTTGAGTAATGCTCCCAGTCTATGTTTGGGTAGTTGAAGTCTCCCAATATAATGGTGTTTGGAGAGACCTTCATATTCTCCAGTGTTCACAGGAAAGCCGAGTGAGGTTACTGAGTTTGGGAGGGTGGTCTGTAGCAGGCTACAAACTGAAAGGCAGTTTTGCCCACTGTTAGTTGCACATGGATGGTCTCCGATGCTTCGTGCAGTGCCACTAACCTGGAGGTGTGGGTATCTTTGAATATGGATACTCCCCCTCCCTTTGTGGTCAATTTCATATGCTTAAATATCAGCAATATTTAATGTCACTGCTTAAGCAGAAAATGTT
Source organism: Protopterus annectens (assembly GCF_019279795.1). Taxonomy (NCBI): domain Eukaryota; kingdom Metazoa; phylum Chordata; order Ceratodontiformes; family Protopteridae; genus Protopterus; species Protopterus annectens. The sequence goes on along the minus strand of NC_056750.1, from coordinate 622,778,314 downwards.
AACAAATTCTGAATGTGCAGAAAACAAGGAAATGCAGGATGTATTGCATGCAACTGAACAAGTGGGAAAGCATACTTTGCAATGTGGTTTTGATTCTCTGGAGGCCTCTTGCAGGGCCACTGTTATGGGTTCTGTCATTAGGCAGCATGCTTGGTTAAAGGAACAGAATCTGCCTAATCATATTAAAGCAAAATTATTAGATGCTCCATTACAGCATGATACTTTGTTTGGTGTTAAAGCAAAAGAGGTGTTGAAGAAAATGGAGGACAAAGCGAAATCTATGCAGACAATTAAGGATTTCTTACAGGTGCAGCCACCCAGATTTAGCAGGAACTGGCCTACAAAGAATTGGTCCTTTCCAGTGTTAGACAGGCCACAAAGAAGCAGATACAGACGCCCCAGAGGCATATCCCAGCCCCAAGGCTCATACAGGCCTAAACAATGGGGTACTTCAACCTCCAAAAGAGGAGAAGACAACTCACAGCCATACAGGAAACGGTCCCAATGACTTTTCTCTGCCAGCACCAAGCACTTATCTTTTGGCAGCCCCCTTAGGGGGAAAACTAGCACTTTTTTCACAAAATTGGCACATGATCACCCAGGACAAATGGGTCTTGAACATAGTGTCTCAGGGCTACAGGTTCCACTTTCACACCCTGCCAAGGGCAAAAGGTATGCCAGACCTGCCACACAATCAATGGGCACAGGCACAAAAGCAAGTTTCATCCTTCATGGACATGAGGGCCATTCAGCGAGTACCACAGCAAGAGCAGGGACAAGGATTTTACTCGAGGCTTTTCTTGGTACCCAGAAAGGACAAAGCCTGGAGACCAATACTGGACCTGTCTATTCTAAACACATTTCTGGACGTTCCAAAATTCAAAATGTTGACTCTGCAGCAGCTTCTGCCCATGCTGGGCAAGAAGGCTTGGCTTGTAACTTTGGACCTAAAAGAGGCATACCTGCATGTCCCAATCAGACAATCTTGCAGAAAATACCTCAGATTTATAGTTGGCTGAATGCACTACCGATTCTCTGCACTGCCCTGTGGCTTATCTACTGCGCCCAGGGTCTTCACAAAATGCCTGGCACCAGTAATTGCATTTTGCAGTAGACAAAGAGGAATTCAAATATATCCTTACTTGGACAACTGCCTTATTCAAGCAGAGAACAAGGACATTCTATTAAAGTATCTGGCATTTGTAAAAAGATTACTAATTTGCCTAAGGTACACAGTAAATGAAAATAAATCAAAACTAGTACCCTCTCAAGAGATAATATTCCTGGGCGCAAGCTTAAATACAACTGCCCAGATGGCTTATCTCACGCCAGACAAACAAAGGCAACTGACTTCTTACTTCAAAATGTTGGCAACAAAGACCCAGTTATCTGCAAGAAAAATCCTGCAGGCTTTGGGCTTCATGGCATCCTGCATTCTAATTCCATATGCCAGACTGCATATGAGGAAACTACAGTGGTATCTAAAAAGTGTTTGGGCTCAACATTGCCACAGCCTGGAAACATTAATTACCCTCATTCCCTGCCTGCAACAGGAGTTTTGATGGCGGCACAGAGTTGTGGTTATATACAGTGTTACAGTGACATTAGTCAAATATAAATCTTTGTGATAAAATAAAAAAATTGTGTTTTTTTTTTTTTCAATTTCTGACCATAGTGATAAATATGGGTTATTTTGGAAAATTACATAATGAGAGGGTTAATTTAATGATTTTCTTGTCAGCTTATTTGCTATTCAGTTATGCCATTTAGTTTTGCAGAACAGGGTATTTTTGGCAGCATATACAAAATGAAATACGAACTAGGTCCCAAAGTCCAGTAAGAAAACACCACGGAGAGTAACCACAGCCAAATAATCCCTGTAAACTTTATTATCGATGCCAATATTTTCTTACTGGACTTTGGGACCTAGTTCGTATTTTGTTTTAACTGTTGTGACTATGGAGGAACGTTCCAGCCAGTCCGATTACGATGCTACACTGATTATATTGAAGGATGTTCCGGATGATGCACCAGTGACCCGGGAAGAATTCCGACAGGTCATCAGTTTGTTAACCCAGCTTACAAGTTCGCTTAAACAGAATAATTCAAATTCTATAAACCAGATACCGGGTAATCAACAACAGGAGTTCGAAAGGAACAAGGGTTCAAATAATTCCACCGCGAGTGCGCAACTTGTTTCCAGTGACATTAGACCACTTTTGCAGAGGGATACGAGGGAAACAGGGTGTAATTCACACTCTGCTGCAGCTAGCGGCTCTGGTGGCATGACAAAATCTTTTAACTTCAACGCATGGACTACGAAACAATTTGCATTTAAACCAGGTACTGTTTTTGGCACTAAGTCGTTTGTTGAGCCAACGGAAGATAATTTTTCATTATTGAGTGATAAATTGTATGCATACAAAGCTACTCAGCTTGAAATAGATTATCTAAATGAATGCATTTGAGTGCAGCGGGTCCCGAAGGGTCTCCGTTACATGAAATTTCCCAACAACGCCTCCCCAGGTTCTACTTTATATAAAGAACTGACAGAATTATTTAACAAAACAGGCCTGGAGATGATTAAATATATGATAAAGGACTATGAACTGAAGTTGGACATTTTATTGACTGATTTAAACAAGTTAAATGACATTGTTGTGTCTGATAGTAATTTTGGTCAAGTGAAAAGGGATTACGATATGGTATTCCAGGAAGTGGACCAACATTGTTGTAAAATTGTTAGTAGAAAAATAAGAAAACTAGAGAGGGATCAAAATGAGTACAGAAATGGGCTTGCATATCAACTTACACAGAGGGGGAAATGGCCTAATCAACAGATGAATAATAGAATAAGGGACGTAGATGATACTGACAACATTGCTTCCCCAGTAGAGGAAGTACCAAGAAGAAGTGAAAGATTGGCACAAAAAACCAACACCAGTAGAGGTAATTCACATCAGGTTTTTCAGTTTCCCCCAGGCAGGCCAAACAACAGGGGCCCAACCTATCAATAACAGGGATGGGGCAAACCACGAAGATAGGATTGAAGGATGTATTGGTACCTGAGAGCCTGGAGACAATGTTAGCTGACCAACCTTGTATGCCTTGTGTAGTGGTAATTAAGGACAATTTTTCAATTTATAATTATACAGATATTGTTGTGGACAATGTATACTTTGAATTATTTACCAAAGGGTTCCAATTTGTCCCTTCACGTTCTATGGATGTTACCAAAACTATTTTGGAGTTAAAACTTTTCACTAGAAAGTTAAATTTAAATTTGTTTTTTAAGGGGCAAGAGTTCAAATAAGATTTGTTTTCCCAATCAAGTACATTTAATCCCCCCATGCACCCAGTACTAAAAATTTTTGAAGAGTTAGTCGAAGGGGATATTCGGAATCAACATATTAATACCAGTTCAACAGTTCAAAATTTGTCTCCGGACTGTTGGCAACTGATCAGTTCCTTAAAAAATGACGAAGTAAGAATTATGAAGCCGGATAAGGGAGGTGGGGTTGTTTTAATGTATAGATGTAACTATGAAGCTTCCATCTATAACATTTTACAGGATACAGAACATTACACTGTAAGTTCATTAAATGAAATGAACGTGGCCTATTCCAAGATTAATTACATACTACAAGATCACTTAATGCAGGGGGTCATTAATGAAAAGTTGTATAATTTTCTGTTTAAGAAACCCCTGACCCCAATAATATTTGGCATCCCCAAGACTCATAAAAGTCTAAATCCTCTGAAATTCAGACCCATTGTGGCTGGGCTGGTAGTATTACAGAACCTTTGGGTAAATTTATTGATACTTCTCTTAAAAAACTGGTTATGTCCTTAAATTACATCTGTAAAGATTCTTGGGAATTCCTTTGAAGCATTCATAAGGATTTTTATGAAGAGACTAGACTTTTGGCAACGATAGACATAGTGGAACTTTTTCCAAGTATTCCGCATCCTGAAGGACTTGAATGGTTTAATGAATTTCTTGTTACTACATCAGAGTTCAGTCCTAATGTTACAAGATGATTAGTGGAATTTATGGAATTAATTTTGAATTATAATTTTATTTATTTTAACGGGGAATTATTTAAACAAAACAAAGGGGTAGCGATGGGTACCCCATGCGCATCAGCATACGCCAACATTGTTCTACATGTTTGGGAAAAGAAATATATTTTCTCCTCCTCCTGGGCAAAAAACATAGTACACTATCAACGTTATTTGGATGACATCTGTGTATTATGGAAAGGTAATTTACAGGAATTTAATGAATTTTTATTGTACATTAATAGTACTACATACTTCCTACGTTTTACGCACAATGTAAGTGAAGAAAGTGTAAATTATCTAGATGTTTCTTTAACCAAAAACACTAGCACAGGTGTCTTTCAGTCAACAGTGTACAGGAATGAATCTTTTTCCAACTCGTATCTCCACTTTGATAGTGGACACCCTTTCTCACAGAAGAAGGGTATACTGAAGGGACAGCTTATTAGAGCATCAAGAATGTGCAGCACGGATGAACTATTTTTAAAGGAGGTAGAGTTGTTAAAAACCCTCTTTATAGAAAGAGGATACCCTAAATACTTGATTGACAAAATGGTGGGTGAAGTAGCAGGAAGTAGAGAAAATAAATATTATCCCTTGCTAGGTAAGGAATTGAACGATGTTGGACAAACTAACAATAGGGAACATCAAGGAGCACATAGTATGTTGGTACACACTTTTAATAATGATTCTGCTCAGGTTAAAAGGACAGTGTTAAAATATTGGCCAATATTAAGGGCCCATGAGGACACTAATAAATACATTCCAGCACAACTCAAATTTGTTAATTCAAGAAACATTAATTTAAAGGGTTTATTTGAAAAGCGGGCCATGGTGGACCCAGTTATGCATGGACCAAAAGTAGGTACATTTAAATGTGGGGCCTGCAAACAATGCCCACATATATTTAACAATGACAACTACTACATTGCAGCTAGGAAATTTAAAATAAGGCCAACAAACTATTACAACTGCGGTACTAAGGGGTTAGTGTATCTCTGGGTATGTATGAGTTGTTCCTGTTTCTACGTTGGTAAAACAGAAAGAACGCTTCGAAAAAGAATATACGAGCACTTTTATGATATTAACAAAAAGAGGGAGTCTAATGCTTTCTTTAAACATTTGCAAGTATGTCCAAATATGATTTTGAAATTTATGGTGCTAGAACAGGTAACACAAAACCCCAGAGGTGGTGATTGGGAAGCATCTCTCGAGTACAGAGAGTTGCTATGGCAACTAAAATTGAATGCTGCCAAACCTCCAGGTCTTAATGACACCATTAGTATCAGCAGTGTTCTAAAGATTAGGCGAGCTAGACTGTAAGATAGTATAAATAAGTAGTTGTGTTCATTTTTATGTTCCTATTGGGTTTTAACTTGCAGTATCATTCATTCCAGTTTTGAGGTTATTGGTTTATACTATTGGGATATGCTTGTGACCATATGTGAAAGTAATATACAATATGCCCATATGTTACTAAAAATTTTTATTGCAAAAAATTTTTATTGCACATATTTTTTAAGAATTAATGCTTAACAACAAGATAAATTTACTAGATTTTACTTTGTAGTGTAATTATAAGGTTTTAAAACAACATTGATTATATTATGTTATGTTAATTAGTAATTGACAACAAGAAATGAATTTAATATTTGATGATGTTTTAATAGAGTTTAGTATTGTACAGTTGTAGTATTGATATATATATTTATACATACATATTTATATTCATATTTATTCATATTCATATTTATATTGATATTCACATTCATATATTCATGTATTTATATGATTATGGGTGTAATTTTTTAACACATGGATTGAGTAAACTCATCTTAATTTTGTACCCATTTTTTAAGCTTGCAACTACACTTTTACAAGTATAGAGTAGATTATGTGCAAGTTATACACAGTTTTTAGTATGTGCATAATTGGAATGAGTTACAGAGGTTAGGATACATAAACGGGTCGTGTTTACACTTCCGTGTATTAATACGTTATTATATGAATGTATTTTTTGTGTTTTCAACATTTCAGAAAACAAAATCAAGTTACCAACATAGAATGATAGGCATAATTTAAGATGACATTTTAGATTTTATGGTGTAGTGGTTTGTTTATTTGTGATGACTAAGTTACTTCCATTTTAGGCAATGTTTATTGATTGTTGATTTTGCAATGAATCAATTAGAGTTGGGCAATTACAGTGCTATTTAAGGCACGTCACATCTTTCACAGAAGTAATCTTGATAAAGCCTGATAATTATCAGGCGAAAGCGCTTAATCTATTTTGTTTGTTGTTACTTTGTTTTGTTTGGCATCGATAATAAAGTTTACAGGGATTATTTGGCCGTAGCATATACAAAATGAAATTACTGTGTGCTTTAAAGTAGAAATAAAGGTACTGTTACTTTGTGATCTGATGTGTACAAACTGATAGCACTGTACCCAAAGGACTCTGTCTTGTTGCCTACATAGAAATAGCAGCATTGGGCAAAAATGGTGCACTATGATCCTAAAAGTAAATGTGAGTACCTTTTTTGAGAATTATCAGTATATATGGGTTAACTCCACTTCAGCTGTTCACTCCCTGGAGTATGGCCACCTAATAGTTTTCCAGTGCAACTCTTCTCTCTGGTTACCCTCCCCCTCCACTGAAAGAGCAGACTTTACTGTAGCACCCAAACTACTAACACCGAACCTCGATAATCCACAAAAAACAATATAACAGTTTTTTTGTTATTAGGTTAATGTAGGTGCCTTTATTTTTAAATTGTTCCTGTACCAGTTACTGTTGTGTCTCTAATCACTGTAAAGGTGCTTACTGTCACTTGCGTTAGCTGAAATCCTGTCTCATCCCATCCCAGCCCTACTCGCTTCCCCCACACTTTGTCAGTCCCATATAGGTTGAGTCACTCAAAAAGATTTAGAAGACAATTATAGGTTTAGAAACAAGTATTACTGAACCCGGACCACGAATGTAACCTGATATAGCTAGTTTTCAGCCTTCTAACCTTATTGAGTCATATTATTCCTGAAGGAGAGATATAGATTAAATGGAAGCTGATATGCAGAGCCTTCAGCTTAATTTATTTTTTGTCTTTCCTTTTTTTCTCTCTCGTATATTTCGGGTCTCATTTCTAAAGCAGTTTAACAAACTGCATGAGTATCATCACTAACAAATATTTCACTTACCTCTGTCAAACCAATCCTTTACTGATTGTTTTTATTTGAAAATTCTCTTCAGGTTCTGCCTCTCTCCATTCGCCGTCGCTATGCTTGGGCTGACTCTGCTCCCTTACCCCTATTCCCACTCACTACTGCATAACCTAAACTTGTATTCCTTCCATCTTATCCACCCCCTCTAGCCACTCCTTTTTCCTCCCAAACTTTCCAGTCACCTCAAATTTTCTCAACACACATGACCTACCCACTGTCAACACTCAACATGTTACATCTACTCCTCACATCAATTCCATCTAGCTCTACCTCCTACCATCACCCGCATGTACACATAAACACTGCACCTACTTACCAACTCAAAAATCCATCTGTCATGCACTTAAACAGGCCTCTTAACTCTGTTCTTTTCAAACACATTGGTACCCTCTTATTCAAAATAAAATTATTCCAACAGCCCTCTGTATCACCTAAATTTAAACCCAAATATCACTTAATTAACCCCTACCACCCAGTACTTAAAACTAAATTTTTCTAAACTTACTACTCTCAGGTGATGTACATTCCAACCCAGGTCCCATTATTATCTCCTTTCTTCCTACCCACCCCTCACCACTCTCCATCCCCACCACATTATTCTCTTTTCAGACTAACTCCACCACATCAACCAAAAACTTAACTGTACTATCTCTCAGCATTCAAAGTATTCAAAATAAAGTCACTGAACTACATTTCTGGATATCACACTGCACCCCGATATACTCACCCTCTCTGAAACCTAGCTAAAACCCCATATCTCTGATAGTGAAATCTTACCATCTGACTATAACATTCTGTCAAGATAGATTTTACAAAAAAGGAAGAGGGGTAGCTATCTTGTACTCTGATATGCTCTCCCTCTACCCTTTGTCAATCTCACCCTATAATCTCCACCCTGCAGAAGTTCACTTAGCAAATTTCAAAATAAACAATCATAAAAAGATTGCTATAGATGTTATATATAGAAATCACATCCCCACACTTGAACTTTTTCTTTCCTGCATTTCACAAACTGTCTCCTACGAAACCATTATATATTGGGAGATGTTAATATTGATTGGATATCTCTAAACTCTGACTCCCCAAATGCCAGCATTAATCTTTGTGGATTCTCCCAATTAATCACTACTAATACCAGCACCACACTTGACTCGATCCTCACCTCAAACCCTGCCCTCTATCACAACCCCACCACACTGCCTGATACCCTTAGTGATCACCTCCCAACCTTTATTCAAAGACACCCCCCCCAATTGAACATATCCCACCAATGCAATGATTGTCACAAACATTCTAACATCAACCCTGATATATTTAACAGTATTATCTCCTCTATCAACTGGTCCTTCCTCCATGACCTCCCCCTGAATGATGCCATCCTAAAATTTAAGAACATTTTCCTAAACACCCTAAACTGCCAAGCTCCCATCAGAAAAATTAGAATAAAATCCAATTGCTCTCTTTGGATAACTTAAGACACACACTCCCTGATGTCCAAAAGAGATAATGCCTGGAAAAACTGGATAAAAAATAAACCCACCTCCAACCAACAATTTACAGAGAACTTTGTGATTTAACCAAAAAACAAGTCAACCTTGAAAAAAAAATTTCTACCTAAAACCTCAAATAACCCTCACTCCAACCCTAAAAAAATTCTGGAGCACAAGTAACAAGTTACTACATCCAAGTAACCCCAGTTCACCTTCACCCACCCCGAATAGCTGTGCCTTAGACACTGTTACTTTTCTTAACTCCTTTATCGACTCCATTCAGAAGTTAACTAAATCAGATACAATTATCCACACCCCTTCATCCACCAGTCTGTCGACCCAAGCAATCCCTTTCTCTCTTAAGCCTGTCCATACAGCTTATGTCAGATCTCTTCTCAGAAGACTCAAAACAGGCTCCCCCTCTGCAGACAACTTACCTTCTCTATTTCTTAAAATAGCCACAAAATAAATTGGGTCTATATTATATTCTTGAAAGCCGACAATATCGAAGCTGATATTGTCAACATGAGGATAGCGAAAGTGCACTAACATCTAATGTGTAAATGGAAATCTCCTGCTTAAACCCATTAGGGTACTTTTTTCTTTTTCTTTTTTTTTTTTGTTGTTTTTATTAGTTCGATGTTTGAAGACATCGACCATATGGTGTTCGATGTTTTCAGCTGTCGATCTTATAATATAGACCCATAAAATTGCATAACACATCTCTATTCTTAAAAACAGATCTATCCAAGAAAGCATAGTCCCTAATATCTGGAAGAAACTTTGTGATACCCTTACATAAAGGAAGTAAATCCACTGACCCTTCTAACTTCAGGCCCATAGCTATACCCTCTCCCCTATCGAAGACTCTTGAAAAGTGCATTCACAAACAGCTCCTAGACCATCTTTTACAAGAAAATCTCCTAAACCCAACAAAACATGGCAATCGCCCTAACCATAGTACTTCCACTGCACTAACATCTTTCGCACAGACTATCTCCAGATTTTGTGACAGTAATCAACTAGTCTCCTGCCTATTCCTCAACCGCTCCAAAGCCTTTGATACTGTTTCTCACAACCTATTTCTGTCTAAACTATCCAACCTCTAGCTCTCCAACTCGCCTCTTTTTAGGTTTGCAAGCTACATATCAAACAGATTTCATTCAGTAAATTGGCTGTCTAAATCCTTCCCTTCCTTCCATTCCAAATCGGGGTTCCCCAAGAGAGAATTCTGACAACTCCTGTTGTCTCAACTACAACTGACCCACTCCATTCTAAACCAACCCAACTTCTGTCCTGCTCTCTGTACTCTCTTCTCTCTCTATACCCCTAGTCTTACTCTTCGTAGTTCTGACCAGCATCTAGAAACCTATAAGCCCAAAAATCCATTGCAAACTTCTCTACAGTCACTCAGTTTACAATGCATGGAATAAACTGCCTTTACATGTAAGAAAGATCTCTAACTCAAACTGTTTTAAAAACACTTTAAAAGTTTGCCTGTTAAACTCGTGTACTTGGCTTTGCCACGACTCCACTTAATATTTTTCTTTCCTTCCATTACAACTAGCGCCCTCCCCCCATTTTATTCCTCCTCTTCTTTTCTCCCTTCTCTGCTGTGTCAGTTTCCTTTTAAATCCACTGCCTGTTCCAGAGTTATTTAGGTTTTCATACTCACTTCTCTGAAGTCACGTTATATTTTATTCTCTAAACCCACATTATACTATATATCTATATGCAAGCCTTAAAACAATATTACTATGATTATGCTAGGGAACTAACTGTATGTAATTACTATATTAATTAATTACTTTTGTCCACAGTATATTCTGTAAACATGTCACATGTAAATACCTTAGCAATTGTATTTCTATACATGTTATTGTATGTGACAATTCTACCACTATATTTCTGTCATTTTATGTTATGTATTTATCTTATGGAGATTCGCTCTTTGAGTCTCTGCTGAAAATGGGCTTTTGCCCAGTCAGACTAACCTGGTCAACAAATGTCAAATAAATAAATAAAATAAACAGTAACAGTACATGCTTTTGTCTATGACTAGAGAGTGCTTAGTGGGCAAGGCAGAAGTACTGCAGTTAGAGTCCAGCAAAATCATGCACATTTAACTGTTTGATGTTACAGTAACCCGCATAATAAGATAATAACTGAAGAGAAAGTGAAATAAGGCTAAAACATTAAAAACAAGGACTGAAACTAAGGAACACTGGTATTACAGTAGAGACTTGGAAAACGATCCGATTCACTTAAGCTGGTGCTCCTAAGAAAGAATATTGGATTGTTTAGGATAATGTGATTGGAAACAAAAATAAAAAATCAGAAGGTTAGTAATGGCAAACATTGTGGAATTTCAGTTTTGTTAATTTGAAGCAGATTTATTATGCTAGATGTGAGCAGTTTGTGAACTACATGGAAGAAAAAAAAAAAAAAACTTGATAATTGTATTCTTTCCAAAAACTAAAAAGGCAGTTTGAGGATGCATACGGGTTCCATTCAGAATTTCGAAGCTCAAAACTTCGAATTTCATATGATTGAAGATCATATGTTCGAAGTTTCAAAACGGAGATTGGCATACAACGCGGAGTGGGAGATTTTCCTTGTCCTCACTGTAGTGCAATCTCGGAGTTGGTATATTTAAGTTGCGGGGGGTATGGGGGGTTGCATACACATGTTTTAGTGTGTTGGGTGGTGTTTTGGGGGGGTTCACAATTTCGAGATTCTGAACCTCGAGATTTTGGGATTTCGAAATTTCATGAAAGTAGATTATAAGCATTGTAAACCCCAGCAACCCATTTCTTGTTTTTGTTACTGAAAGCCTAAGCAGTACATAAATTAAGCTATTACTGAGAAAGTACATACATTATGGTATATAATGTTGTACTGATATCTGTTTTCCTGCATCACAGTCTTGCATAGTCCAGGTCTTTTTTCTGAAGAAAAAAAATATTGAATGCTTTGTTTTTTTGCTTTTCAGGTTAAACGCATTTATTCTGATTCTTTGTGAAGCTCCATTCTGCTGCCAGTTTATAGAATTTGCAAATACAGTGGCCAACAAGGTCGATAAGTTCAGACATTGGCAGAAGGCTTTCTTTTATTGTGGGTGAGTTTTGCTTTGGTAACTGGTGCACACCTCTGTGTTTGAGAACACAGGGCTTATTGCTCAGTCCTTTGGAATATGACTTAATGGTTGTCTGAAAAGGTACATCTTGACTTTATAGCGATCCTTAGTTTGACAGAATATCCTCCAGTACTCTTAACTGTGTTGAAACCCTGTTTTTTAAGCACAGTTTTCCACTTGTACAGATTAGACTGTATGTCAACCCAGAAGACTAGTAACCACAGCCTTGAACTTTTGTGATCAGATGAAGACACTGACCATTGCAAAATCATAATTCCAAAGCACTGAGTTATTGTGGAATGTTGACTTAGTAACAATACCAGTTAGAAAATCAGGCATTTATCGATGTTACAGTACTGCATATAGGCATATTTGTGTACAGTGGACACATCCTACCTATTGCTTATGAGCTTTTTTCTTGCAGCCATTAATAAAAACAAGTCCTTTGTAATTTTCCCATAATAAATCTGTTGATTGACTTTCCAGTCAGAACCGAAAAAAGTCCTTGGTAGCCCCATGATATTCTTTGTGTTTCACTGTTGCAGTCATCACATTTGGGTTATCTGCTTGCAGTAGCCCTCAGTCGGCCTGATTATCAAAGTCTTGGGTCCTGCGTCAGTTGCTGTCTCACCTTCCATGACGTCAGGTAGTCAGGGGTATAAAGCATGCAGCCGACGCCATTACATCAGTCTTTCTTGCCGTATGGTGCCCGAAGCAGAATAAGTTTGCAAGTGCCGGTCGGCCGACTCCTGAAATTTTCATTTTCGAGTTTCAGAACCGAAGTCTTCAACTAAAGCTAAGTACCCCATTGGGGAAACTTTTTCTTGCTCTAAACCGATGTCATTAAAAGTCAATAATTCTATTTCTTGTGGAAAGCAAATACCTCATAAAGATTTCCATTTGTCCTGTATTCCTTGCCTAGGCCCTGACAACGACGTACCTCGCTGTCGGTTTTGTGCCTCATTTAAGCAGTGAACTATTCGTCATCTGTATATTTACACTTCTAAATATTTTGATGCTCAGTTTAATTATCCAGATATGTCTTCGGTAAGCCATCCGACTACCGACATTCCAAAAAAATGCAAAGATAAAGACAGAGACAGGTCGCCTAGGTCCAAAGCTGCCGACAACTCTTCTCCTAAGCCAGTCGCCAGTACTCAGTGAGGCGCTTTCGCAGCCCCTGATACCCACTACTTCAGATTCGCAGGCCTCTACTGAGACCCATTCAGAGTCCGGTATGCCACGAGATGCTTCAGCTGTGGAACCTGCAGATGTCTCTACCTTGGATGGATCCGGAGTCGCTCTGCAGGCTTCTGTGAGTGTATTCAGGCATACTGACTTGCATATTAAACCGACGCCATCTTCTTCTTCAAGGCCTAAATCTCGAACCATGACTAGAAAACCAACGCCCAGGCCGCATGGTCAGGCCTCTATGCCTAAAAAAACAAATGATAAGAATGGCTGAAGACCTTATTACTTTAATCAGGGGAAGCCAGCCTTCCCCCTCTGAGACCTAAGACTGAATTTGCGTATGATACTTCTGACCATGATTCTGAAATTTCTGTTTCCTCTGATGACCAGGATTTACCATTTTCTACCTACGAGGATTCTGATGCAGAGGACTCTATTCCTTCTGCTCCCCCCTCCCCCCAGAGGATTTCTCTTTTTGCTGAAACCTTGCATACTCTTAGGGAGCATTTTCGTTGGGAAAGCCAGGATTACTCTGATTCTAAAAAGAGGCTTAGGGATTTCTTACTCCTGCCCCAACACAGGCCTTTAGCTATTCCTCCTGTACTAGACATTGTACTAGACATTGTTGATGATGCCTTTTCGGAATCTAGCCTGGCCCCTGACTCTTTACCTTCTGCTCCCAGAAAACCTGATAGATATTACAGGGTTTTTGACTCTCACAAGTTCCTTTTTAAAAATCCCACTGTGGATCCTGAGACCATTTCACAGAGACCCAAGGGCATTAAGGCTGCTACTGCCAAAAATCCTACCCCCTCTAATAGAAACTCCAGGGCACTGGATAGATGGGGTAAGAAGGTATACAATTCTGCAACCTTGGCCATCAGGGCCTTAAACTGCCAGTTTCATATGTTAAAGTATCAGCAGCATATTATTGGATTGCTTAAACAGAAAATTATGTTGATTCCTGATTGTGCTGCAAATAAGGATTTACAGGATTTGATGCATTCTGCTGAACAGATTAGAAAACATACTTTGCAGTGTGGTTTTGATTCACTTGAGGCATCTTGTAGGGCTGCTGTCACTGGGTCTGTACTTAGAAGGCATGCTTAGCTTAAGGAGCAATTCTTGCCAGATCATGTTAAAGCTAAATTACTGGATGCTCCCTTAAATCAGGACCGCCTGTTTGGCACCAGAGCAGAAGTTGTTCTTAAAAAGATGGAGGAAAAAGCTAAATCTATGCAAACTTTTAAAGATTTCCGGCAAGTAGAGCCTCCAAGATTTAGTAGGCATTGGCCCTCTAAGAATTGGTCCTTTCCTGCCTCTTCCAAGCCTTCACAGTTCAAACCCAGACCCAGCAGAACACCCAGGCTTCAGTCCCAAGGTACGTACAGGACTAAGCAGTGGGGGGCTCCCACTTCCAAATCAGGGAGTAGTAAGACTCCCCCGTATGGTAAATTGTCTCAATGACTTAACTTTAAAACTTCCAAGCACTTCTCAACTGACTGCTCCTTTAGGGGGAAAGATTGCTCTGCAAGCAAAAAACTGGGAACTCATTACCCAGGACAAATGGGTTTTAAATATAGTTTCCCAAGGATACAGATTTCAATTCCATATGCTACCAATCCCAAACAGTTGGCCATATCTACCCCCAAATCAGTGGGCAGAGGCTGATAAGCAAGTAGTCTCTCTCTTAAACATAAAGGCTATTCAGACTGTACCAGAAGAGGAAAAGGGACAAGGTTTTTACTCAAGACTTTTTCTGGTACCTAGAAAAGAAAACACATGGGGTCCCATCCTGGACCTATCTACACCTTTTTGGTGATTCCAAAATTCAAGATGCTAACTCTTCACCAGTTGCTTCCTATGCTAGGCAAAGATGCCTGGTTAGCAACACTCGATTTAAAGGAAGTCTACCTGCATATTCCAATCAGGGAATCTTGCAGAAGATACCTATGCTTCAAAGCAGGCTACTTGCACTATCAGTTCTCTGCACTGCCCTTTGGCTTATCTACTGATGCCAGGGTATTCACAAAGTGCCTAGCTCCAGTCATTGCATTTTGCAGGCAAGGAAATATTCAAATATATCCATACCTGGACAATTGTCTAATTCAGGCAGAAAGCCAGGACATACTTTTGAATCATCTGGCATTTGTACAAAAGGTGCTAACTTGTCTGATGTACACCATAAATGAAAAGAAATCACATCTGGTACTCTGTCAACAAATTATATTCCTGGGAGCAAGCTTGAATACAACTTCCCAGATGGTGTTCCTCATGCCAGAGAAACAAATTCATTTGACAACTTACTTCAAACTAATGGCCCCAGAAACCCTGCTATCTGCAAGGCAAATACTGCAAGCCTTGGGGTTCATGGCCCCCTGCATTCTTCTAATTCCATATGCAAGACTGCATATGAGGAAACTACAATGGTATCTAAAAAGCCTATGGTGTCAACATTCTCAGGACCTAGAAATAGTGATTCCTATCATACCTTGCCTGTGGTTAGAGTTCCTTTGGTGGGCAGAGGCCTGCCACCAAAACAAGGGACTACCATTCACTCTACCCCTTGCCACCCAAACCCTAACAACAGACGCATCAGACTATGCATGGGGGGCTCACCTGGCAGGGGAGTGCATTCAGGGCAAATGGAACCCAAGTCAAATGCACCTACATATCAATCAAAAAGAAATGTTAGCTGTACAGAATGCTCTGACAGCCTTCAAGGGCCACATTCTTCCAGGACAATTAATGGTAAAGACAGACAACACCACTGTTATGTGGTACGTAAACAAGCAGGGGGGCACCCATTCTTACCCCCTCTGCAGAATAGCCATGGCTCTGTGGAACACAGCCTTGAGCTACCAAGTGCATCTACAGGCTCAATTCCTGCCAGGAAAACTAAATACACTGGCAGACAAACTAAGCAGAAATCACATGGACTCACACGAGTGGAAACTGGAACCAAAGACTTTCAACATGTTGACAAACAAATGGGGGAGCCCAGATATAGACCTGTTTGCCTCCCCCAGAACTACCAGTTGGACAAATTCTGCACAAGGACTCCCCACAAACAAGCTTGGAAAGTGGATGCTCTGTCCTTCAGCTGGAAAAACATATCAGTTTATGCCTTTCCTCCTCGGCCTCATACCCAAGGTACTACTAAAGATCAAACCGGACAAACCAAGGACGATACTGATTGCACCAGACTGGCCACGCCAACAGTGATACCCCCTCTTGCGCAGTGTGTCACTGTTGGCTCCATGGCACCTGCCTCAGACCCCTATCCTGTTGTCTCAGCAGGAGAACCAGATTCTGCACCCTCAGCTTCAAACCCTGAACCTGGCAGCCTGGCTAATTACCTAAGCTCTCTGCTGCCATCCCTCAGTAAACAAGTGTTGGATGTCATTTTGGAGGCAAGGAGGCCTAGTACTAGAAAATCTTATGCTGAAAAATGGAAAGGATTCTGTGCCTTGAACCAAATTCAAGGGATGGGCACAGCAATGCCCAATTTACTTCAGATTCTTCACTACTTAATTGAGATGCTTCACAAGGGCCTTTCTTTTTCCTCCAGCCATTTCAGCTCATTATAACACAGAACCACCCCTCTTCTGTCACCCACTGCTCAAGCAGTTCCTCAGAGGGGCCAAAAACTTAATACCACCCAGGAGAGCCCCAACTCCAACCTGGGACCTCAACTTTGTATTGGAAAAACTCACTCTTCCTTCTTTTCAGCCAGCTGCAAGTGCAGATTTAAAATTCCTTTCATGGAAAAAAGCCTTCCTTTTAGCAATCACTTCAGCAAGAAGGGTATCTGAATTACAGGCCCTTATGGCAGTGGAGCCTTTCATCATCTTTCATGCAGACAGTGTTTCCCACAGGACCAATCCCTCTTTCATGCCCAAGGTGTTATCCATTGTGGCTCTTAAATCAATCCATTCATTTGCCTACCTTCTTTTCTAATTCACAGAACAAAGGGAACAGATACTGCACTCCTTACATGTGCACAGACAACTTAGATTTTACTTGGACAGGACTAAACCTCAAAGGAAATCTGAACAACTGCTGGTGGCATTTGCTGCAGGGGCAGAGGGGAAGGCTATGTCAAAGCAAACCATTTCTGAATGGATAGGCCATTATATTCTTTTCTGCTATAAGCACCATGGAAAACCTATCCCACAGGGGATTAGACCCCATTCAACCAGGGCTGCATCTACCTCTACAGCCTTTCTCAGAGGTGTACCTACCAGGGACATCCTAGAAGCTGCTACCTGGAGTTCTGTACATACTTTCACCAAGCATTACCATTTACCAATTTTCTCTAAATCCAGAGCTGGCTTTGCCACTGCAGTCTTGCAGGGCCTTATAGCTGGTCCTAATGCTATCTAAGTGCCTCCTCCCATCCTTAGCTTTGGGAATCTACCCAAATGTGATGACTGCACCAGTGAAACACGAAGAACATAGTACAGTTGTATGCACTTACCATAAATGTAGATGTTCGAGTGTATTCACTGTTGCAGTCCTGATTACCCTCCCTCCAGCCCCCTGACTTCTTTTGGATATACCTTACTCTCCTGTACTATGCTTAAAATCTTTTTGGTGTATTTGCTTTTTTGTTGGAGGTGTAACCTTGTAAGTATATGTTTAATTGCTTCCCATTAGGGAGGCACCTGACATCTGGGGCAAGAAAAACTGATGTAATGGTATCGGCTGCATGCTTTATACCCTTGACTACCTGACGTCACAGAAGATGAGACAGCAACTGACGCAGGACCCAAGACTTTGGTAATCAGGCCGACTGGGACTACTGCAAGCAGATAACCCAAGTTTGATGACTGCAACAGTGAATATACTCGAACATCTACATTTATGGTAAGTGTAGACAACTGTAGTTTTTAGCTACCACCATCATCATTAGACAGTCCTCCTAACTGTATTCTGTTGCACCATCAGAAGTTATCCTCTTCCTTTTTCAAGTGATCTGCTTACCCTTTTTCCTTTAGACATACTGCTGCATTTTGACATTTTTACATTGTTACAAAGGAGAATTAAATGGGTATTTTCATTAACAGCATTTTTGTTTTCATAAATGCTTCCATTATCCATGTTTTAAGGTATTCTGTTTGCTTTCTGATACATTGTACTTATTTTCATCTGCCTCAGACCCATCATCACCTGAGCTATAATTGGAAAAAAGTGCCATATTAATTAAAGATGCAGTAAAGAACATTTATTTTTTTGGGGGGGATCTCCACATTGTGACTCTGCTCTCTGTCTTTCTGTCTCTCCAAACAGCATATTTACACTTTATTCCTTTTCGTACTACCTGATCCTAATTTTCGTATGAAAGCCATTTGAAGGAGTCATGATTTCTTTTCTTTTTTTTTATTCATCTTTGTTGACAAACTAATGCAACAAATAACTGTGTAAAGCATGAATTTTGAAATTTTCAGATTTTTGTTGTGCTCACAACCGTATAATTACAAAGATTCAGAAGTACTTTATATTAATTGAAAATATCAGGAGATGCATCTTCAGCATGATTGTAGCATTATACTAGAAATGTTCTTTATTAGTGTATGCACAATCTGTTGAAGTTTCCTTCTATAGCTAGAATTTGTTCTTTTCTGCTGTATTTGTCTTTACATGGCGCATATGCAGTTGTCGTATTATTATTGTGAAGTAAGCAAGGTTATTCAGTGTAATAATATTCAGATATGCATAAACACAATTCCCTTAGTAGACATATTTAACAACATTTTGTTAATTTGTACCCCCTACCAGTTGCTGTTAATATAAGCATAAACCCAGAAACTGATCCTTCTTTCAAGCCTAGTCTGAAATCTCCTTGAAACATACAGGTAAAATGAATAAACTGTCTTCACATTGATCAGACATGCTGAAGATGTTCATCGTGCATACAGCTGCAGTCATAACAGATGGGTTCTCCTGCCGTCAGGCGGGTCCTCGGTCGGCCATATTCCAAAGTCTAGGTCCGGCGTCGGTTGTCGTAGCTTCTTCCGTGACGTCAGTGTGACAGGGGTATAAAAGAACCAGCCGACGCCATTTTCTTCAGTCTTTTTTGCCGCGCGGTGCCCGAAGCAGAAGCAGTTCACAAGTGCCAGTCGGCCAGCTCCTGAGATTACAAAAAATTTGGAACCGAAGTCTTCTTGCTAAGTAACCCGTTGTGGAAACTTTTTCTTGCCTCAGACCGATGTCAGACAAAGTTAATAATTGTATTTCTTGTGGGAAGCAAATACCGCATAAGGATTTCCATTCCCTCTGTATACCTTGTTTAGGCCCAGACCACGACGTTTCGGTCTGTCGCTTTTGTGCTACATTCAACAAACGCACTATTAAGCATCGGGCGGAGTTCGCCCAGCATTATTTTGGGAAAGCATTTAACTATACTATGTCGTCGGATACTCCGACTCCGGTTTTGTCTAAAAAACGCAAAGACAAGGACCGACACTGGAGGTCCGCGGCCTCTACCGACACCACGCCAAAGCCGACTACACGTGGTCCGGTTCTCAGCGAGGCGCCTATGCAGCCCCTGATTACCGACGACACATCTTCGGCGGTGTCTCCTGTACCCAAGGTCGCAGGCTCCTCGGCCCACACCCTGACTACAGATACCGAAGCCACACTTGGCATTGAAACACAGACTGTGGACAGGTCCCCCACCACTCAAGGTGTCTTCAGACCTTCCTCTTCTTTCTCCATCAAGGCTTTCACCAAGTCTAAAGCTACCATGCACCCTAAGAGACCAGCTACACAGGGGCCATCTCCAGGCCCCATGCCTAAGAAACAGATGCTTAAAATGGCTGAGGATTTAATTACTCTAATCAGAGGTTCTCAGCCACCTCCGGACAAAAGACCCAGAGTGGAGGAAGATTCCCCCTCCTCTGATCAGGGCTCCATTATTTCAGAGCACTCTGATTATCAGGAACAGTCTTACTCTCCTTTTGAAGACTCTGATGCAGAGGAATCTATTCCTTCTGTATCCCCCCCTGAGGATTACTCATTTGGTGAAACTCTGCATACCTTAAGGGAACACTTCCACTGGGAAGGCCAGGATTATTCAGATTCCAAGAAAAGACTCAGGGAATTTCTTTTGTTACCCCAGCACAGGCCTCTGGCTATACCTCCTGTCCTGGACATCCTAGATGATGTTTACTCGGAGGCCTGCCTTAACCCGGACTCTCTCCCTCCAGCTCCAGTTAAAGCCTGACAGGTACTACAGGGTTCCTGACTCACACCAATTTCTATACAAAAGCCATGCTGCTGACCTAGAAACCATCTCACAGGGGCCCAAGGGAGTTAAGGCCTCCATTGCCAAAAACCCATTGCCTTCCGAGAGAGATTCCAGATCCTTAGAAAGGTGGGGAAAAAAGGTATATACCTCGGCTACCCTATCCATGAGGGCCTTAAACTGTCAATTTCATATGCTAAAATACCAACAGTTTCTGTTATCTCAATTGAAAAGTAAAATGTCACAACCTGAACAACCAGACATGAAGGAGTTGCAGGATTTGATGCATAGTGCAGAACAAGTGGGTAAACATACCTTACAATGTGGTTTTGATGCTCTAGAGGCCTTATGTAGAGCTGCTGTTACAGGCTCAGTCATACGTAGGCATGCTTGGCTCAAGGAACAAGCCTTGCCTGATCATGTCAAGGCTAAATTACTAGACGCCCCTCTTCAAAAGGATGTACTATTTGGGGCAAATGCTGAGGAAGTATTACGGAAAATGGAGGAAAAGGCTAAATCAATGCAAACTGTGAAAGAATTTATGCAGGTTCAACCCCCACGTTTTAGTAGAAATTGGCCTTCCAAAAACTGGTCCTTTCCTGACACAGACAGACCCCAAAGAGGCAGATACAGGTGCCCGAGGGGCAGAGGACAAACACAAGGCTCGTACAGAGGCAGACAGTGGCAAGCTCCTACACAAAGAGGTGGTGAGGACAACTTGCAATCTTTCAGAAAGCAAAACCAATGACTTTCTCCTTTGCATGCCAACCAGGTCTCAAATGGCAGCACCCTTAGGAGGAAAGCTGGCACTATTCTCAAAAAATTGGCGTATTGTCACAAAGGACAAATGGATCCTGAACATTATAAACAGAGGCTACAAATTCCATTTTCATACCCTTCCAAAAATGAAAGGCATGCCAAACCTGCCACACAATCAAAGGGCAGAGGCACAAAAGCAAATTTCAGACCTTATAAACATGAAAGCTATTCAAGAGGTACCTACACACGAACAAGGTCAAGGTTTTTATTCCAGGCTATTTCTGGTGCAGAGGAAGGGCAAAGATTGGAGACCTATTTTGGATCTTTCCATCCTAAACACATTCCTACTCATACCAAAATTCAAGATGCTCACTCTACAGCAACTTCTTCCCATGCTGGGCAAGGAGTCCTGGCTGGTAACATTAGACCTCAAGGAGGCATACCTGCATGTCCCAATCAGACAAAATTGCAGAAGATACCTCAGATTTCTTGCAGGTTCAATACATTATCAATTCTCTGCATTGCCCTTTGGTTTATCTACTGCGCCCAGAGTATTCACGAAATGCCTGGCATCAGTAATTGCCTACTGCAGACTTCAAGGGATACAAATATACCCTTATTTGGACGACTGCCTGATCCAAGCGGACAGCAAACGCATTCTTCTGAAACATCTGGCTTATGTAATAATGTTATTAAACTCTCTAGGATACACAGTCAACAAAGAGAAATCAAGACTAATACCCTCTCGGAAGATAATTTTCCTGGGTGCCAATTTGGACACAAACACCCAGATGGCCTACCTCACGCCAGAGAAGCAGGGGCAACTAATTCAATATTTCAGAACACTGGCAAATTGCACCAGGCTGACTGCAAGGAAAATCCTGCAGGCTCTGGGATTCATGGCATCTTGCATCTTACTAATCCCATGTGCAAAGCTGCATATGAGAAAACTACAATGGTACCTAAAAACATATGGTCTCAACACAGCCACAGTTTGGAAACAATGATACCACTAATTCCATGTCTGCAAAAGGAATTTCTGTGGTGGGCTCAAGCATGCCAAACAAACACAGGTCTTCCATTCAGCAAGCCTCAAGCAAATCAAGTCATCACAACAGACGCCTCGGACTACGCCTGGGGGGCGCACATGACAGACCGGTGCATTCAGGGCAAATGGACCCAAAAAGAAAAGCACCTTCACATCAATCAAAAAGAAATGCTAGCAGTGATAAATGCTATTACAGCCTTCAAGGACCTTCTACAAACAGGTCAGCTATTGATAAGAACAGACAACACCTCTGTTATGTGGTACATAAACAAGCAGGGAGGAACACATTCTTATCCCCTATGCAGACTGGCCATGTCACTTTGGAACATGGCCATGGACTTACAAATGGAGCTACAAGCACAGTACTTGCCAGGCAAGGAAAACACGCTGGCAGACAACCTAAGCAGGAATATGACAGATCCACACGAATGGAAGTTGCATCCAAAAGTTTTTACAGAAATAATCCAAGAATGGGGAAGGCCAGACATAGATCTCTTTGCCTCTCACAAAAATCATCAATTAACAAAATTCTGCTCAAGGATCTTCCATCCAAAGGCCTGGAGAGTGGACGCTCTCTCTTTCAGTTGGACATCAGTGACAGTTTATGCCTTCCCACCTCTTCCTGTGCTGCCCAAAGTCCTATTGAAGACCAGAGCAGACAGACCAAAGATGATCCTCATTGCTCCGGACTGGCCAAGGCAACACTGGTACCCACTACTAAGGAGCCTGACGCATTCCCCACCATGGATCCTGCCTCTAATGCCTCTTCTTCTGACTCAGCACAGCTTCAAAACTTATCTAGCCGCATGGAAGATTCCTTAGCATCACAGCAGGCCCTGCTCTCCAAGGAGGTGCAGGATGTCATTTTGGAGGCCAGAAGGCCATCAACTAGAAAAGCTTACTCTGCAAAATGGAAACGTTTTTGTGTTTGGAATGAGAAAAAGGGGCAGTGCCCTGGAAACCTGAATTTACCTCAAATACTACAATATTTGGCCGAACTGCTAAGCAGTGGACTTTCGTTCTCCTCCATCAAAATCCATGCCTCAGCCATTTCTGCAGAATACAACACTGATCCACCTTTATTCTCTCACCCTCTATTAAGACAGTTCCTCAGAGGGGGCTAAGAATTTAAGACCTCCAAGAAAACAACCAGTACCTGCTTGGGATCTTAATTTCATTCGGGAAAAACTGACTTTGCCCCCTTTTGAACCAGCTGCCTCATCAGATTTACAATATTTGTCCTGGAAAACAGCTTTCCTTCTGGCAATCACTTCAGCTCGTAGAGTTTCAGAACTACAGGCTCTTATGGCTGTCCAGCCTTTCATCATCTTCCATCAGGACAGAGTTTCATTACGTACCAACCCGTCCTTTATGCCTAAAGTGGTATCCAGGATAGCTTTAAATCAGGCCATACATTTACCTACTTTTTATCCTAATCCTCAAAACAAAGGGGAGAGATTACTGCATTCCTTGGACATCCACAGACAACTGCGTTAGTATTTGGACAGAACAAAGCCTTTCAGAAAATCAGAACAGCTTTTTGTGGCCTATGCGGTAGGAGCTCAAGGAAAGTCAATATCCAAACAGACAATCTCAAAATGGATAGCCCACTGCATATGCTTTTGCTATTCCTTTCATGTCAAAACTG